>NC_133150.1:1269809-1569525 GCF_048418815.1 Hemitrygon akajei
AATGACCCAAAGAGAAACAAGAAAAGAAGCCACATTGTCTTAGGTCTACATGACCTTCCAAAATAGCTGGAATGTCCAGTAGGAATTCCAGTTCCCTCATTTTTATCACCACTGGGATGAACTTGCCCTTGACAGTGGTTGCCTTATATGGGGATTGAGAGTTTTTTTTACCATCCAGCTGGGAGATGATGTGCTGAATGAGTTACATGCTGGTCATCTAGACATGGTCAAAATGAGAGAGTTGGCTCAAAGCTTTGTCTGGTGGCCTGGGATAGATCAGCAGATCAAGCAGCTTGCCGTACACTGTTCAGGATGACAACATGTCTAGAAGATACCAAGAGCCTAGGAATAGCCTACATTGCCCTGGCAGAAGATTCATGTAGATCTTGCCAGACCATTCACGGGCACAAATTTCTTGGTAGTAGTGGATGCAGTTACAAAGTAGCCAGAGTGTTCCCAACAGCCTCATCTACAAACAATATTGATGTGTTGAGAAGCCTTCTCTCAAGGACTGGTGTTCCAGAACACTTAGTCAGTGACAATGGACCACAGTTTGTACTGGAACATTTTCAGTCATTCCTGAACATGAATGGAATACGACATCGTACATCTGCACTGTACCACCCAGCTATAAATGGCTTGGTGGGAAGGTTTGTCCAGAGTCTAAAGAATGTACTGAGTGCAATACCAGCAGAACACACTACACTGACACTGAATCAGATGCACGGCAATTTCCTCCTTGCAAGTTGTAATGCAGGACACTCTACAACCAACAACTCACCATCTAAGTTGTTCCTGGATCATCCCTTGTGCTCACACTTGGATGTCCTCAAAACCATTCTCAGCAGGCCCACAAACAGCTGAGATAAATTGAGAGCTCCTGGCGAGGAACCACAGAGGTGATCAAAAGTAGGTATTTGGAAAGATAAGGCCAGAAGTGGACCACTCTCCTACACAGTGGAGATTGCATCTGATACTGTCTGGAGGTGGCACCCATCTGTTTAGGAAAGTAGAGTCAACTGTTAGAGAAGAAAGGTGGCTAGAACTGTCAGAACTACTACTTGCAGTCCCAGAGTCAACTCCTACAATTAACATTGAGGGAGTCCCCAGAATTTAGTACTTAATATTTCTCTAAGATTTGAATAATATTGTAAATATATTGTTTGATTAAGCACTTACATAATTTGTTATGGGCTATATGTAAAAGTAAGTGAATATCATCATGCCACTGTGTCATAAGTGCACATTTCACTAAAATAAAGAAATGAAGTATACTCGTTCTCTCAGTCTCCCAATATTTTTCTTTCAATTTGTTTTATGTTTTGAAGTTACAAAATATAACAGGGATGGGAATAGGGATTGGTAGGGGGAGCTTGGTGTTGTATGGAGTCCCCTGATTCATAAGGCCATAAGACATAGGAGCAGCACTAGGCCATTTGACCCATTGAGTCTGCTCTGCTATTCCATCAGAGCTGATCTATTATCCTTCTCAATCCTATTCTCCTGCCTCCTTGCTGTAACCTTTGATCTACAAACCTTTCATCTACAATGAACCCTGTCTAATCAAGACTCTGTCAACTCTACTTTAATCTCTTGATCTCCACAGCTGTCTGAGATGATTAATTCCATGGATTCACCTCCCTCTGGCTAAAGAAATTCATTTTCATCTCCGTTCTAAATGATATCCCTCTATTCTAAGATTGTGCTTCTGGTCCTGAACTTCACCACTACAGGAAACATCCTTCCTACATCTACTCTGTTACAGTATTTTGTGCCCAAAAGAGTACAGTACCATTTTTGTCAACATGGAGCAGAGAGCGAATTTGTAAATGCGGCGAGTGGAAAAGATATTGGGAATGGTGAGGGTAGAGCACTGCGGGATGGGTGTGGGACAGGTGACAGAGAAGGAATGCCAGGGGCAGGAGGTGGTAAGGGCACATCCAGCTCAGAGACACCAGGCAAGGACATTTGCTTCCAAAAAATTGGTTTATTGATCAGTACAAAATGTCTCTCTGGTGCTTCCCACTCCCTCCCCTCGCTCTTCCCCTTTTCCCCAACCATGATTCCCCTCTCCCAGACTCCTTCTCATTCTCAGTCTACAATTGAAACCTACATCAGAATCAGGTCTGTCATCACTCGGATATTGTATGTCATGAATTTTGTTTTTATTTTGCAGCAGCAGTACAGTGCAATACATAAAATTACTACAGTGCTATTACAAGGCTAGAAGGAAGGAACTTAAGGATGAAGTTAGGAGAGCCAGAAGAGGCCATGAGAAGGCCTTGATGGACAGGATTAAGGAAAACCCCACGGCATTGTACAAGTATATGAAGAGCAAGAGGATAAGACGTGAAAGAATAGGACCAATCAAGTGTGACAATGGGAAAGTGTGTATGGAACCAGAGGAGACAGTAGAGGTACTTAATGAATACTTTGCTTCAGTATTCACTATGGAAAAGGATATCGGTGATCATAGGGATGATTTACAGCGGAGTGAAAAGCTTGGACATTAGCTAGATATTAAGAAAGAGGATGCGATGGAGCTTCTGGAAAACATCAAGATGGATAAGTCACTGGGACCGGATGAGATGTACCCCAGGCTACTAAGGGAGGCAAGGGAGGAGATTGCTGAGCCGCTGGCGATGATCTTTGCATCATCAGTGGGGACGGGAGAGATTCCGGAGAATTGGCAGGTTGTGGATATTGCTCCCTTATTCAAAAATATTAGTAGAGATAGCCCAGGAAATTAGAGACCAGTGAGTCATACTTCAGTGGTTGGTAAGTTGATGGAGAAGATCCTGAGAGGCATGATTTATGAACATTTGGAGAGGCATAATATGATTAGGAATAGCCAGCATGGCCTTGTCAAAGGCAGGTCGTGCATTACGAGCCTGATTGAATTATTGGAGGATGTGACTAAACACATTGATGAAGGTAGAGCAGTAGATGTAGTGTATATGGATTTCAGTAAAGCATTTGATAAGGTACCCCATGTAAGGCTTATTGAGAAAGTAAGGAGGCATGGGATCCAAGGGGACATTGCTTTGTGGATCCAGAACTGGCTTGCCCACAGAAGGCAAAGAGTGGTTGTAGACGGGTCATATTCTGCATGGAGGTCAGTGACCAGTGGTGTGCTTCAGGGATCTGTTCTGGGACCCCTACAGTTCTGGTCGCCTCACCAGAAGGACGTGGAAACCATAGAAAGGGTGCAGAGGAGATTTACAAGGATGTTGCCTGGACTGGGGAGCATGCCTTATGAGAATAGGTTGAGTGAACTTGGTTTTTTTTCCCTTGTAGCGATGGAGGATGAGAGGTGACCTGATAGAGGTGTATAAGATGATGAGAGGCATTGATCGTGTGGATAGTCAGAGGCTTTTTTTCCAGGGCTGAAATGACTAACATGAGAGGGCACAGTTTTAAGGTGCTTGGAAGCAAGTACAGAGGAGATGTCAGCGGTAAGTTTTTTTATGCTGAGAGTGGTGAGTGCTTTGATTAGGCTGCTGGCAACTGTGGTGGAGGCTGATATGATAAGGTAGTTTAAAAGACTCCTGAATATGTACATGGAGCTTAGAAAAATAGAAGGCTATGGGTAACCCTAGGTAATTTCTAAGGTAAGGACATGATCAGCACAGTTTTGTGGGCCAAAGGGCCTGTGTTGTGCTGTAGGTTTTCACAGAACATAGAAACATTAGAAACGTCTATGTTTCTAATTAACAGTCGCAGTTGGCTGTTTAATTGAGAATTTGATAGAATTACGACAGAATACCAAGGCAGAACGGCACAGATTAGGAACGTGAAATGAATGTCAGCAATAAGCTGAAGCCAAGCGAGATAGGTTACAACAGGAAATCCTAAAATATCAGCAAAAAGGCTGAAGCTGAACAAGATAGATTACAGCAGGAAATCGTAGAATATCGGCATAAAGCAGAAGCTGGGCGAGATAGGTTAGAAGGAGAACACAAAAGGCTCTAAAGGATGTAGAAACCTTTAGAGAAAGGGTTACTGATTTACAGGGTCAGAGAGGCACAGACTTGATGCATATAAACCAGTTTCAGCTGAAATGTGAGAAATTACTTAAAGAGAAAAGTAAACTAGAGGAAGCAGCTGCACCAGCGAAGGATGAAGTGGAAGGATTAAGCAAACAGTGCAGTGATTTAAAGACGGCTATGAATGTGATTCAGAAATCAGCATAGGAAAGGGATAGTAACACTGGCGATTGTGCAAAGTGTTTAAAGCAGATTCAAAAGCTGCAGGACCAACTTGCTGCACTGAGAGGTATAATATAGTATGTGCTTTTGGGTCTGAAGAAGGGAAGGAAGGTGAATATGGTCCCAGTTTTAGAGTGGGACTATTTAGAACCAGAGGCCTCAAATAGATGGTTGAGAGCAATGGTGTCTCACTGTACTAATAAATCCAAAAAGGCATTGGAAATATTTGATCCTTCTGAACCCACACATTGATGACGATAGAGCAGTTGATGTAGTGTATATGGATTACAGCAAGGTATTTGATAAGGTACCCCATCGAAGGCTTATTGAGAAAGTAAGGAGCCATGGGATCCCAGGGGACATTGCTTTGTGGATCCAGAACTGGCTTGCCCACAGAAAAGAGTAGTTGTAGACGGGTCATATTCTGCATGAAGGTCGGTCACCAGCAGAGTGCCTCAGGGATCTGTTCTGCAACCCTTACTCTTTGTGATTTTTATAAGTGGCCTGGATGAGGATGTGGAGGGATGGGTTAGTAAATTTGCTGATGACACAAAGGTTGGGGTGTTGTGTATAGTATGGAGGGCTGTCAGAGGTTACAGCAGGACAGTAATAGGATGCAAAACAGGGCTGAAAAGTGGCAGATGAAGTTCAACCCTGAAGTGGTTCATTTTGGTAGGTCAAATATGATGGCTGCGTAGCAGTTTTGAGTGTCCTATGGTCTAAGTGTAGTCTACCTGGTCTAATTATAGTCTATCTGGTCTAAGTGCAGTCCATCTGGTTTAAATGTTGTCTATCGATTGGCATCTCCCTAGGGTGAGGGGTTTAGATGGGGTGGAGTATATTAGGTATGTTCTGTAAGGTTTCTTAACACAATATGTAGATAAGCCTATAAGAGGAGAGGCTGTAATTGATCTGGTATTGGGAAATGAACCTGGTCAGGTGTCAGGTCTGTCAGTTGGAGAGCATTTTAGAGATAGTGATCACAATTCTATCTCTTTTACCATAGCATTGGAGAGGGATAGAAGCAGACAAGCTAGGAAAGCGTTTAATTGGAGTAGGGGGAAATATGAGGCTATCAGTCAGGAACTTGGAAGCATAAATTGGGAACAGATGTTTTCAGGGAAATGTATGGAAGAAATGCGGCAAATATTCAGGGAATATTTGCATGGAGTTCTGCATAGGTATGTTCCAATGAGACAGGGAAAGGATGGTAGGGTACAGGAACTGTGGTGTACAAAGGCTGTTGTAAATCTAGACAAAAAAAGCTTATGAAAGGTTCAATAAACTAGGTAATGATAGAGATTTAGAAGATAAGGCTGGCAGGAAGGAGCTTAAGAATGAAATTAGGAGAGCCAGAAGGGGCCATGAAAAAGCCTTGGCAGACAGGATTCAGGAAAAACCCAAGGTATTCTACAAGTATGTAAATAGCAAGAGGATAGGATGTGAGAGAATAGGGCCAATCAAGTGTGACAGTGGAAAATTATATGTGGAATCGGAGGAGATAGCAGAGGTACTTAATGAGTACTTTGCTTCAGTATTCACATTGGAAAAGGATCTTAGCAATTGTCGGGATGACTTACAGCAGTCTGAAAAGCTTGAGCATGTAGATATTAAGAACGAGGATGTGCTGGAGCTTTTGGAAAGCATCAAGATGGATAAGTCACTGGGAACGGACAGGATGTACCCCAGGCTACTGTGGGAGGTGAGGGAGGAGATTTCTGAGCCTCTGGCGATGATCTTTGCATCATCAATGGGGATGGGAGAGGTTCTGAAGGATTGGAAGGTTGCGGATAGCCCACAAAATTATAGACCAGTGAGTCTTACCTCAGTGGTTGGTAAGCTGATGGAGAAGATCCCGAGAGGCAGGATTTATGAACATTTGGAGAGGCATAACATGATTAGGAATAGTCAGCATGGCTTTGTCAAAGGCAGGTCGTGCCTTACGAGCCTGATTGAATTTTTTGAGGATCTGGCTAAACACATTGATGAAGGAAGAGCAGTAGATGTAGTGTATATGGATTTCAGCAAGGTATTTGATAAGGTTCCCCATGCAAGGCTTATTGAAAAAGTAAAGAGGCATGGGATCCAAGGGGACATTACTTTGTGGATCCAGAACTGACTTGCCCACAGAAGGCAAGGAGTGGTTGTTGATGAGTCATATTCTGCATGAAGCTCAGTGACCAGTGGTGTGCCTGTTATGGGTCCCCTACTCTTTGTGATTTTTATGAATGACTGGATGCGGAAGTAGAGGGATGGGTTTGTATATTTGCTGATGACACAAAGGTTGGAGGTGTTGTGGATAGTGTGGAGGGCTGTCAGTGGTTACAGCGGGACATTGATAGGATGAAAAACTGGTCTGAGAAGAGGCACATGGAGACTCTTGGCAGTGTGGAGGATCAGAGGGATCTTGAGGTCCGAGTCCACAGGACACTCAAAGCTGCTGCGCAGGTTGATTCTGTGGTTAAGAATGCATGCGGCGCATTGGCCTTCATCAATCGAGCGATTGAGTTTAAGAACCGAGAGGTAATGTTGCAGCTGTATAGGACCCTTGTCACTCCCCACTTGGAGTACTGTGCTCAGTTCTCGTTGCCTCACTACAAGGAGGATGTGGAAACCATAGAAAAGGTGCAGAGAAAATTTACAAGGATGTTGCCTGGATTGGGAAGCATGCCTTATGAGAATAGGTTGAGTGAACTTGGCCTTTTCACCTTGGAGTGACGGGGGATGAGAGGTGACCTGATAGAGGAGTATATGATGATGAAAGGCATTGATTGTGTGAATAGTCAGAGGCTTCCCCCCACCCCAAGGGTGAAATGGCTAACATGAGAGGGCACAGTTTTAAGGTGCTTGGAAGTAGGTACAGAGGAAATGTCAGGGGTAAGTTTTTTTTAAAAAACACAGAATGGTGAGTGCGTGGAATGGGCTGCCGGCAACCGTGGTGGATGCAGATACAATAGGGTCTTGAGAGACTCCTGGATAGGTACATGGAGATCAGAAAAATAGAGGGCTATGAGTAACCCTAGGTAATTTCTAAAGTAAGTACATGCTCGATATGGCATTGTGGGCCAAAGGGCCTGTATTGTGCCATAGGTTTTCTATGTTTTATTTTCTAACCAATATAATTGGTCTGTCTACATCCACTATTCTTGATTCATTCAAATTCACTGAATTGTAGACTGTAGTTCTTTCTGGCCAACAGCTCCTTAGTCAGCCATGGTTGCCTCATCCTCCTTTTGGAATACTTCTTCAACTTTGTGATGTATCTTTCTTATGCGTTCTGAATTCCTCCAGAAACACCAGTCACTGCTGTTCTGTCATATCCCTGCTCGTGTCCCCTTCCAAACAACTTTGAACAGCTCCTTTCTAATGCCTCTATAATTCTCTTCACACCACTGTAATACTGATGCATCTGACTTTAACTTCTCCCCTTCAGATTGAAGGGTGAGTTATGTTGTATTATGATCACTGCCTCCCAAGGGCTCCTTTTCCTTAAGTTCCCTGGTCAAATCAAGTTCATTACACATCAGCCAATCCTGAACTGCCTTTCCCCTGTGGGCTCAACTACAAGCTGCTCTAAAAAGACATCTCATAGGCATTCTACAAATTCTTCTCAGGATACAGAATCAAACTGATTTTTTCAAATCTATCTGCATATTGAAATCTCTCATGACTATCGTTTCATTGTTCTTTTTACATGTCCTTTCTATCTTGCATTGTAATTTATACCCACATCTTGGCTACTATTTGGATGCCTGTGTATAACTCCCATGAGGGTCTTTTTACCCTTGCAGATTCTTAACTCTACCCACAAGGATTCTACATCTTCTGATCCCATGTCACCTCTTTCCAAGGATTTGATTTAATTTTTCACCACACCCCATCTAAAGGGTATAGAGGTAGTAAGGTAGAAGGGCTAAAGTGTGTGTACTTCAATGCAAGAAGCATCAGGAACAAAGGTGATGAACTGAGAGCTTGGATACATACATGGAATTATGATGTAGTGGCCATTACGGAGACTTGGCTGGCACCAGGGCAGGAATGGATTCTCAATATTCCTGGATTTTAGTGCTTTAAAAGGGATAGAGAGGGGGGGGAAGGGGAGGAGGGGTGGCATTACTGGTCAGGGATACTATTACAGCTGTAGAAAGGGTGGGTAATGTAGCAGGATCCTCTTTTGAGTCAGTATGGGTGTAAGTCAGGAACAGGAAGGGAGCAGTTACTCTACTGGGGGTATTCTATAGGCCCCCTGGTAGCAGCAGAGATACCGAGGAGCAGATTGGGAGGCAGATTTTGGAAAGGTGCAGAAATAACAGGGTTGTTATCATGGGTGACTTTAACTTCCCTAATATTGATTGGCACTTGATTAGTTCCAAGGGTTTAGATGGGGTAAAGTTTGTTAAGTGTGTCCAGGATGGATTCCTGTCACAGTATGTTGACAGGCCAACTAGGGGGAATACCATACTAGATCTAGTATTAGGTAATGAACCGGGTCAGGTCACAGATCTGTCAGTGGGTGAGCATCTGGGGGACAGTGATCACTGCTCCCTGACCTTTAGCATTATCATGGAAAAGGATAGAATCAAGAGAGGACAGGAAAATTTTTAATTGTAGAAGGGGAAAGTATGAGGCTATAAGGCTAGAACTTGCGGGTGTGAATTGGGATGATGTTTTTGCAGGGAAATGTACTATGGACATGTGGTTGATGTTTAAGGATCTCTTGCAGGATGTTAGAGATAAATTTGTCCTGGTGAGGAAGATAAAGAATGGTAGGGTGAAGGAACCATGGGTGACAAGTGAGCTGGAGAATCTAGTCAGGTGGAAGAAGGCAGCATACATGAGGTTTAGGAAGCAAGGATCAGATGGGTCTATTGAGGAATATAGGGTAGCAAGAAAGGAGCTTAAGAAGGGGCTGAGAAGAGCAAGAAGGGGGCATGAAAAGGCCTTGGCAAGTAGGGTAAAGGAAAACCCCAAGGCATTCTTCAATTATGTGAAGAACAAAAAGATGACAGGAGTGAAGGTAGGACCGATTAGAGATAAAAGATGTGCCTGGAGGCTATGGAAGTGAACGAGGTCCTCAATGAATACTTCTCTTCGGTATTCACCACTGAGAGGGAACTTGATGACGGTGAGGACAATATGAGTGAGGTTGATGTTCTGGAGCATGTTGATATTAAGGGAGAGGAGGTGTTGGAGTTGTTAAAATACATTAGGACGGATAAGTCCCCGGGGCCTGATGGAATATTCCCCAGGCTGCTCCACAAGGCAAGGGAAGAGATTGCTGAATCTCTGGCTAGGATCTTTATGTCCTCGTTGTCCACAGGAATGGTACCGGAGGATTGGAGGGAGGCGAATGTTGTCCCCTTGTTCAAAAAAAGTGGTAAGGATAGTCCAGGTAGTTATAGACCAGTGAGCCTGACGTCTGTAGTGGGAAAGCTGTTGGAAAAGATTCTTAGAGATAGGATCTATGGGCATTTAGAGAATCATGGTCTGATCAGGGACAGTCAGCATGGCTTTGTGAAGGGCAGATCGTGCCTAACAAACCTGATAGAGTTCTTTGAGTAGGTGACCAGGCATATAGATGAGGGTAGTTCAGTGGATGTGATCTACATGGATTTTAGTAAGGCATTTGACAAGGAACCACATGGTAGGCTAATTCAGAAAGTCAGAAGGCATGGGATCCAGGGAAGTTTGGCCAGGTGGATTCAAAATTGACTTGCCTGCAGAAAGCAAAGGGTCATGGTGGAGGGAGTACATTCAGATTGGAGGGTTGTGACTAGTGGTGTCCCACAAGGATCGATTCTGGGACCCCTACTTTTCATGATTTTTATTAACGACCTGGATGTGGGGGTGGAAGTGTGGGTTGGCAAGTTTGCAGATGACACAAAAGTTGATGGTGTTGTGGATAGTGTTGAGGATTGTCGAAGATTGTAGAGAGACATTGATAGGATGCAGGAGTGGACTGAGAAGTGGCAGATGGAGTTCAACCCAGAGAAGTGTGAGATGGTACACTTTGGAAGGACAAACTCCAAGGCAGAGTACAAAGTAAATGGCAGGATACTTGGTAGTGTGGAGGAGCAGAGGGATCTGGGGGTACATGTCCACAGATCCCTGAAAGTTGCCTCACAGGTAGTTAGGGTAGTTAAGAAAGCTTATGGAGTGTTAGCTTTCATAAGTTGAGGGATAGAGTTTAAGATGCAGCTCTATAAAACTTTGGTTAGGCCACACTTGGAGTACTGTGTCCATTTCTGGTCGCCTCAGTATAGGAAGGATGTGGAAGCATTGGAAAGGGTACAGAGGAGATTTACCAGGACACTGCCTGGTTTAGAGAGTATGGATTATGATCAGAGATTAAGGGAGCTAGGACTTTACTCTTTGGAGAGAAGGAGGATGAGAGGAGACATGATAGAGGTGTACAAGATATTAAGAGGAATAGACAGAGTGGATAGCCTGCGTCTCATCCCCAGGGCACCACTGCTCAGTAGAAGAGGACATGGCTTTAAGGTAAGGGGAGGGAAGTTCAAAGGAGATATTAGAGGAAGGTTTTTCACTCAGAGAGTGGTTGGTGCGTGGAATGCACTGCCTGAGTCAGTGGTGGAGGCAGATACACTAGTGAAGTTTAAGAGACTATGAGACAGGTATATGGAGGAATTTAAGGTGGGGGTTATATGGGAGGCAGGGTTTAAGGGTCAGCACAACATTGTGGGCCGAAGGGCCTGTAATGTGCTGTACTATTTTATGTTCTATATGTTCTATCTGTCTATCGGCCTGCCTTTTTGATGCAATGTCTATCCTTCGATGCTAATATCTCAACTATGTTCTTCATTCAGCCATGACTCAGATGTCCACAACATCATTCCTGCCAAACTCTTAACTGCAGTTCAAAATCTGTATATAACATGCATTCAGATATAACACTTTCAGTCCTGTATTCAACACCCTTTTTGATTTTGGCCCCTTATTACACTTTAACTCATCCCACTGATTACAATTTTGTTCTATCATCTGCCTGTCCTTCCTCACAGTCTCACTACACTGTATCTGGTTGTAGATCAACTGCCCCATCCTCACCTCTATCACTCTGGTTCCCAGCACCATCTATCACCTCCTCATTTTGTCATATGACCAAAGCTCCAGTTCCTCAACATGAGGAGCTGCAAGTCAATGCACTTCATGCAGATGTAGTTATCAGGGAAACTGGAGGTCTCCCAGATTTCCTACATCTCACACAAGGAACATAACACTACATCCAGATCTGTTCTCAACACATCAGCTAACAGAGGGAGAAAAAAAAACTTTCTTACTTAGTTACTTGGAATGTCTGCCGGTGCTTGCCCAACCTTTGAGGCAAAGCTGGACCTCTCTAACACTGGCCCACTCACACAATGGCTGCACCAACAATAGGCACTCTGCTTATACCTCCTTTTTTTTAAGCAGAGCAGAGACAGCTGAAGTTTCTAGGAGTAGTTCAGAAGGTTCTCAATAGATATGTCCCATAAAAGAAGAATTTCTCAAATGCCAGGGGTAGGCAACTATGGCTGACAATGGCAGTTCAGGACTGCATAAAAGCCAAGGGAAAGGGCATATAGGGTAGCAAAAATGAATGGGGAAGCTTTTAAAATCTAACAAAGGGCAATGACAAGATAGAGCAGTGGATGTAGTGCATATGAATTTCAGTAAGGCATTTGATAAGGCATGCAAGGCTCATTCAGAAAGTAAGGAGGCATGGGATCCAAGGACATCTTGCTTTGTGGATTCAGAATTGGCTTGTCCATAGAAGGACAAGGGTGACTGCAGATGGTTCGTATTCTGCAGAGAGGTCAGTGGCCAGTGGTGTTCTGCAGGGATCTGTCCTGGGACCCCTCCTCTTTGTGATAGCGATAGGATGCAGAACTGGGCTGAGAAGTGGCAGATGGAGTTCAACCCAGATAAGTGTGAAGTGGTTCATTTTGGTAGGTCAAATTTGAAAACAGAATTTATTAATGGCAGTGTGGAGGATCAGAGAGATCTTGGTTGGAAAATAGTGCTGGTGAGGTAGTAATGGGGGACAAAGAAATGGCAGATGGATTTGGAGTATAGTCAACAGTTTTGGGCCCCTTATCTCAGAAAGGATGTTTTATCATGGAGAGCGTGTAGAGGAGATTCATGAGCATGATTCTGGGAATGAAGGGGTTAACATATGAGGAGTGTTTGGCAGTTTTGGGCCTGTACTCACTGGAATTTAGAAGAATGTGTAGGGATATCATTGAAACCTACCAAATGTTCAAAAGGATTAGATCGGGTGGATGTGGAGAGGGTATTTCCTAGGGTGGGGGTATCCAGAACTAGAGGGCACCGCCTCAAAATTGAGGGGCAACCTTTTAGAACAGAGGTAAGGAAGGAATTTTTTTAGCCAGTGAGTAGTGAATCTGTGGAATGCTCTCCCACAGATTGTGGTGGAGTCCAAATCTGTGGGTATATTTAAGATGGAAGTTGATAGTTTCCTGATTAGTCAGGACATCAAATGATATGGTGAGAAGGCAGGTGAATGGGGTGGTGTGGGATCTGGGAACAGCCATGATGAAATGGCAGAGCAGACTCACTGGGCTACATCACTACACTTGGCAGGGCATTCCACATACTCAATACTCTCTGTAAAAAAACATACCTCTGACATACCCCCTACACTTTCCTCAATTACCTTAAAATGTGCCCTTTCTTAGGGCATGCTACTCCGATGTTTTGAGAATACTTTCCTCAAATTACCTTGGAAATATGTCCTGTCTGAGAAAAAGGATATTGACTGTCCACTCTATCTCTGCCTCCTGTCATCTTATGTGCCTCTATCAATTTACCTCTAATTCTCCTTTACTCCAAAGAGAAAAGCCTTAGCTTGCTTAGCCTATCCTCATAAGACATGCTTTCTAATCCAGGCAGCATCCCGAACTGAACACAAACTCCAGGGAATTAACTCTGACCTTCCTCCCTATACTTTGCTGTCTTACTGGGCAAATAAGGTGAACCAAGATGTAACTCTGCAAAGAGACCAAGCTCCAGGGGCTGGTTCCCTGCCCGCACAGGTATCTGGTTTCCACCTAGTCCCAACAGAATTCAATAAAGAGGAAGGAAAATGTGCTCGGTCAGGATGAGTGCAGATATGTTCTAGGTGGAGCATGTTTCCTTGAAGTGCTCAACACTAACTCGTCATTCCACTTAGAATTAAAATTGGTCACATCTGTCAAGATACAGTGAAAGGCTTGTCTTGCATATTGTTCATACAGGTCAACTCATTAAACAGTTCATTGAGGTGAAACAATAACAATGCAGAATAAAATGTAACTACAGAGAAATTGCAGTGCAGGTAAACAATAAGCTTCAAGATCATAATGATCAAAATGTTTAGGATAACACTTTACAGCACCAATGACCTGGGTTCAATTCCCACTGCTGTCTGTAAAGAAATTTTCAGCTTTCTATTGTTGGATTGAAATCAGCTCAATTGTCATAAGGTGGGCGTTGAGAACGAACCCAAATGCAAGACACAGACACTGAAGTGCTAGGGACAGGACTAGGTGTGTCAAGGAAGCAAGGGAATTAGGGAAGAGACGATGCTGGACAAGACACAGGCCCTGGGATAGGACTAGACTGGGAAAGTGGGACCTGGACAAGGAACTTGGAACTAGGAATTTGGAACCTGGATCCTGGACAAGGACTCCAAGCCAGGGACTGGACAGGAACCCAGAACCTAGGTCTTGACTCAGACTTGGACTCCGGATCTAGGCGAGGACAAGACGTGGCAAGGCAACAGGACTGGATGTGGGGGCAGGATGCAGGACTCCTGGGCTGGATGAGGACATGAAGCTCAGACTTGGACTTGGGAGACAGGAACGTGGTATGCAGAGCCTCAGTCGAGGGAGAACAGGAACACAGAACACAGAGCCTGGACACCTCCTCAGTTACAGGACGTAGGGCCGGGACTCATATACAGAAAGCAGAACACGACAAGACAGTTCCCAGTGCTAGGTAGCGGCAAAGGGCCAGACCTACCTAGTGAAGGCGTAAACACAAAGAGACAGTTCTAAACAATGAAAGACAGTTCCTTATCTGGACACAGCAAGGCTCCAGCAGTAGAACTTGACAGCAAAAGTAGGCGAGAGGCAGCAGTCATGGCACCAGGCAACGGGCAGCAGAAAGAAGGGGAAGGGAAGGGAACAGTCCAGCCTCAGGGTAACAGCAAAGACAGCATGTCTTACCCAAAGGAGGCAAGGACAGGGAAGGACAGATCCAACTGCAGGGTAACAGCAAAGACAGCCTGACATACCCCACAATGGCAAGGACAGGATACTGACAAGACAAACTAACAACCACACTTGAACCCAGGACCACTTATATTCCAGCTCCAATAAGAGAATCAGGTGCCTTAATCAGCCCAACTGAAACAACGGACAGCCAGAAGACCTGGAGTCCATTGTCCACAGACTGGACCGTGAACCGGAAAGTGGACTTGATAGCAAGAGGTCATTTGTTGGTGGCATAGCGCAAAGTTTAAATTGAGCTCAGCAGCATTCAGCTTTCTTTCAGAAGGCTGAAATCAGCGCAAGGACAATAGACCATAAGACTATAAGACATAGGAGCAGAACTATGCCATTCAGCCCATTGAGTCTGCTCTGCCGTTCCATCATGGCTGATCCCAAATCCCACTCAACCCCATACACCTGCCTTCTCACCATATCCTTTGATGCCCTGACTGATCAGGAAACTATCAATTTCCACCTTAAGTATACCCACGGACTTAGACTCCACCATAGTTTGTGGCAGAGCATTCCACAGATTCACTCTGGCTAAGAAAATCCCTCCTTACTTCTTTTCTAAAAGGTCACCCTCAATTTTACGGCTGTGCCTTCTGGTTCTGGATACCCCCACCAGAGAAAACATCCTCTCCACATACACCTTATCTAGTCCTTTCAACATTCGGTAGGTTTCAATGAGATCCCCATGCATTCTTCTAAATTCTAGTGAGTGCAGGCCCAAAGCTGCCAAACGGTCCTCATATGTTAACCCCTTCATTCATGGAATCATTCTCGTGAACCTCCTCTGGATTCTCTCCAATGACAACTCATCCTTTCTGGGCCCAAAACTGTTGGCAATACTCCAAATGTGGCCTGACTAGTGTCTTTTAAAGGCTCAGCATTATCTCCTTGCTTTTATGTTCTATTCCCCTTGAAGTAAATGCCAACATTGCATTTGCCTTCTTTACCACAGACTCAACCTAAAAATTAACCTTCTGGGACTCTTGCACGAGGACTCCTAATTCCCTCTGCACCTCTGATGTTTGAATCTTTTCCCCATTTAGATAATAGTCCACATTATTGTTCCTTTTATAAAATGCATTATCATACATTTCCCAACACTGTATTCCATCTGCCACTTTTTTGCTCATTCTTCCAATTTGTCCAAGTCCTGCTGCAATCGCATTGCTTCCTCAGCACTACCTACCCCTCCACCTATCTTTCTATCATCCACAAACTTTGTCACAAGCCATCAATTCCATTATCCAAATCATTGACAAACAATGTGAAAAGAGGTGGTTCCAATGCAGATTCCTGAGGAACACCACTAGTCACTGGCAGCCAACCAGTAAAGGCCCCTTTTATTCCCACTTGCTGCCTCCTGCCTATCAGCCATGCCTCCATCCATGCCAGTATCTTTCCTCTAATGCTATAGTATTTTATCTTGTTAAGCAGCCTCATGAGTGGCATCTTTTCAAATGCCTTCTGAAAGTCCAAGTATATGACATCCATTGCCTCTCTTTTGTCCACCCTGCTTGTTACTTCCTCAAAGAATTCTAACAGATTTGTTAGGCAAGATATTTCTTCACAGAAACATGCTGATTTTTACTTATTTTATCATTAGTCTCCAAGTACCCCAAAACCTCATCCTTAATAATAGAATATAATACTAACTCAACCACTGAAGTTAGACTAACTGGCCTACAGTTTCCTTCCCTTTGCCTCCCTCCCTTCTTACAGAGTGGAATGGCATATACAATCTTCCAGTACTGTGGTACCATGCTAGAATTAAGAGATTTTTGAAAACAGCAACAACCCTTGCACTCAACATAAGACGAAAAAGTTGATTGTGAACTTTAGGAAGGGTAAGACAAAGGAACACATACTAATCCTCATAGAGGGATTACAAATGGAGAGAGTGAGCAGTTTCAAGTTCCTGGGTGTCAAGATCTCTGAGGATCTAACATGGTCCCAACATATCGATATAAAGAAGGCAAGACAGCGGCTATACTTCATTAGGAGTTTGAAGAGTTTTGGTATGTCAACGACAACACTCAAAAACTTCTATAAGTGTACCATGGAGAGCATTCTGACAGGCTGCAGCATTGTCTGGTATGGAGGGGTGGGGGGGGGGGGGCTACTCCACAGACCAAAAGAAGCTGCAGAGGGTTGTAAATTTAGTCGGCTCCATCTTGGGTACTAGCCTACAGAGTACCCAGGATACCTTCAAGGAGCAGTGTCTCAGAAAGGCAGCATCCATTATTAAGGACCTCCAGCACCCAGGGCATGCCCTTTTTTCACTATTTCTATCAGGTAGCAGTTACAGAAGACTAAAGACACGCACTCACAGATTCAGAAACAGCTTCTTTCCCTCTGCCATTCAATTCCCAACTGAACATTGAACTGGTGAACACTATCTCACTTTCTTAACATATATTATTTCTGTAAGAGCAATTATGAGGCTATCAGGCAGGAAATTGAAACTTAAATTGGGAACAGATGTTCTCAGGGAAAAGTACGGAAGAAGTGTGGCAAATGTTCAGGGGATATTTGTGTGAAATTCGTATAGGTACGTTCCAATGAGACAGGGAAGTTATGGTAGGGTACAGGAACCGTGGTGTACAAAGGCTGCAATAAATCTAGTCAAGAAGGAAAGAAAAGCTTACAAAAGGTTCAGAGAGCTAGGTAATGTTAGAGATCTGGAAGATTATAAGGTTAACAGGAAGGAGCTTAAGAATGAAATTAGGAGAGCCAGAAGGGGCAGGTGATGTTAGAGATCTGGAAGATTATAAGGTTAGCAGGAAGGAGCTTAAGCAGGAAAGAGCTTAAGAATGAAATTAGGAGAGCCAGAAGTGGCCATGAAAAGGCCTTGGCGGACAGGATTACGGAAAACCTCAAAGCATTCTACAAGTATGTGAAGAGCAGGAGGATAAGACGTGAAAGAATAGGACCTATCAAGTGTGACAGTGGGAAAGTGTGCATGGAACCAGAGGAGACAGTAGAGGTACTTAATGAATACTTTGCTTCAGTATTCACTATGGAAAGGGATCTTGATGACAGTAGTGATGACTTGCAGCTGACTGATAAGCTTGAGCATGTAGATATTAAGAAAGAGGATGTGCTGGAGCTTTTGGAAAGCATCAAGTTGGATAAATCGCGGGGACCGGATGAGATGTACCCCAGGCTATTGTGGGAGGTGAGGGTAGAGATTGCTGATCCTCTGGCAATGATCTTTGCATCATCAATGATGAAAGAAGAGGTTCCGGAGGATTGGAGGGTTGCGAATGTTGTTCTTTTATTCAAGAAAGGGAGTAGAGATAGCCCAGGAAATTAGAGGCCAGTGAGTCTTACTTCAGTGGTTGGCAAGTTGATGGAGAAGATTTTGAGAGGCAGGATTTATGAACATTTGGAGAGGTATAATATGATTAGGAATAGTCAGCATGGCTTTGTCAAGGGCAGGTCAAGGCTAGCGAGCCTGATTGAATTTTTTGAGGATGTGACTAAACACATTGATGAAGGAAGAGCAGTAGATGTAGTGTATATGGATTTCAGCAAGGCATTTGATAATGTAGCCCATCAAAGGCTTATTGAGAAAGTAAGGAGGCATGGGATCCAGGGGGACGTTGCTTTGTAGATCCAGAACTGGCTTGCCCACAGAAGGCAAAGAGTGGTTGTAGACGGGTCATATTCTGCATGGAGGTTGGTCACCAGTGGAGTGCCTCAGGGATCTGTTCTGGGACCCTTACTCTTCGTGATTTTTATGAATGGCCTGGATGAGGATGTGGAGGGATGGGTTAGTAAGTTTGCTGATGACACTAAGGTTGGGGGTCTTGTGGATAGTGTGGAGGGCTGTCAGAGGTTACAGCGGGACATTGATAGGATGCAAAACTGGGCTGAGAAGTGGCAAAAAGAGTTCAACCCAGATAAGTGTGAAGTGGTTTATTTTGGTAGGTCAAATATGATGGTAAGACTCTTGACAGTGTGGAGGATCAGAGGAATCTTGGGGTACGAGTCAATAGGACGCTCAAAGCAGCTGCACAGGTTGACTCTGTGGTTAAGAAGGCATACGGTGTATTGGTCTTCATCAATCATGGAATTGAATTTAGGAGTCGAGAGGTAATGTTGCAGCTATATAGGACCCTGGTCAGACCCCACTTGGAGTACTGTGCTCAGTTCTGGTCGCCTCACTACAGGAAGGATCTGGAAGCCATAGAAAGGACGCAGAGGAGATTTACAAGGATGTTGCACCTTTCTGAAACACCTCTCCTTGAAGATGTCCTGGGCACTTTGTAGGTTAGTACCCAAGATGGAGCCAACTGAATTTACAACTTTTGTCAGTCCTGTGCAGTAGTGCCCCCCCCCCCATACCAGACAGTGATGCAGCCTGTCAGAATGCTCTCTGTCAGATGTTATAGATGCGATAGGAGGTGAGGACCTCGATACAACAGCTATCACTAAAGAGGTAGTGCTGAAAAAACTTGTGGGTCTGAAGATAGACAAATCCCCTGGCCCTGATGGAGTGCATCCCAGGGTATTAAAAGAAATGGCAGTAGTAGAGGCTTTAGTGACGATTTACCAAAATTCTCTGGACTCGCGGTAGGTCTTGGTAGATTGGAAGAGAGCGAATGTAACACCACTGTTCAAAAAATGATGTAGACAAAAGGCAGGTAATTATAGGCCAGTTAGTTTAACACCTGTAGTTGGGAAAATGCTTGAAGCTATCATTAAAGAAGAAATAGTGAGGCATCTGAAAAGAAGTGGATTCATCAGGTAGACACAGCATGGATTCAGCAAAGGCAGGTCATGTTTGACAAAGTTACTGGAGTTCTTTGAGGATATAACAGGCACAGTGGATAGAGGAGAACAGATGGACATTATTTACTTGGATTTCCAGAAGGCGTTTGATAAGGTGCCATTTAAAAGACTTATCCATGAGATAAGAATGCATAGAGTTAATAGACTTACATCTTTCACATACATGAGGAGTAAAAATTTTTGTTACATCTCCATCTAAATGTGCAATGTGCAATTTATAGTCATTTATAATAATATTATGTTCAACAGGATAGTCAATATAACATAGAAATACAGTTGCATCAGCATGAATTAAGCAGTCTGATAGCCTTTTTGGAAGAAGCTGTTCCAGAGGCTGTTGGTCCTGGCTTTTATGCTACGGTACCATTACCCGGATGGTAGTAGTTGGAACAGTTTGTGGTTGGGGTCACTCGGGTCCCCAATGATCCTTCTTACACACCTGTCTTTGTAAATGTCCTGAATAGTGGGAAGTTCACATCTACAGATGTGCTGGGCTGTCCACACCGCTCTCTGCAGAATCCTGCAATTGAGGGAAGTACAGTTCTCATACCAGGCAGGCAGTCAAGATGCTCTCAATTGTGACCCTGTGGAAAGTTCTTAGGATTTGGGGACCCATACAAAACCTCTTCAACCATCTGAGGTGCTGCCAGTATGTACAAACCACGTGAGATCCTCGGTGATGCTTATGCTAAGGAACTTAAAACTTTTCACCTTCTCAACCCCAGATCCATTGATGTAAATAGGAGTTAGCCTGTCTCCATTCCTCCTGTAGTCCACAACCAGCTCCTTTGTTTTTGCGACATAGAGGGAGAGGTTGTTTTCTTGACACCACTATGTCAAGGTGATGACTTCTTCTCTGTAGGCTGCCTCATTATTATTTGAGATTAGGCCAATCAGTGTAGTGTTGTCAGCAAATTTAATTAGCAGATTGGAGCTGTGGGTGGCGACATGGTCATGGGTACACAGAGAGTAAAGGAGGGAGCTTAGGACACAGCCCTGAGGAGCTCCTGTGTTGAGGGTCAGAGGGGCAGACATGAGGGAACCCACTCTTACCACCTGCCAGCGATCTGACAGGAAGTCCAGGATCCGGTTACACAAGGCAGGGTGAGGACCGAGGTCTCTGAGCCTGAGTCTGGAGAGAATTATGGTGTTAAATGCTGAACTGTAGTCGAAAAACAACATTTTCACATAAGCATCCTTCTTCTTCAGGTAAGTAAGGACGGTGTGTAGAGCTGTGACTATTGTGTCATCTGTCGATCAGTTGTGGTGGTAGGTGAATTGTAGGGGTCCAGTGTGGCTGGTAGCATGCTGCAGATGCTTACTATTGAGGTGAGTGTGACAGGATGCCAGTCGTTCAGACATTACCTTGGTCTTTTTATGTACTGGAACAATGGTGGATGTTTTGAAACAAGAGGTCACTCTACACTAGGAGAGGGAGAGATTAAAAATGTCTGTAAACACACCTGCCAGTTGTGCCGCACACATCCTGAGTACCCGCCCTGGGATGCCGTCTGGACCCGGAGCCTTGCGACTGTCCACTTGTAGGAAACATCTGCATACTTCAGCCTCAGAGATGACCAAGGTAGAGGTCACTTCGGTGGCTCTCCTCGGGGGCTCAGTGTTGGCAACATCAAATCGAGCTTAAAAAAGATTTAGCTCATCTGGGAGAGAGGCAGTGATGTCGGCAGCACCATTGCACTTAGCTTTGAAGTTTGCGATGGTGTGAAGACCTTGTCATAAGCTGCATGTGTTGTTGGTGGAAAGCGGAGTCTGAATCTTGTCCCTGTATTGTTGTTTCGCTGCCTTGATGACTTTACACAGATGGTAGTTACATTTCTTGAGTTCTGCTGATTACCAACAATATAAGCTCTGTGTCACGCGGTAAGTGCTGCTCGCATGGAACTGTTGATCCAGGGTTTCTGATTTGGAGAGACCCTGACAGATTTTTGGGGGACAACATCCTCAATGCACTTCCAGATGAAGCTCGTGACCCCATCAGTGAACTCGGAGACATCCTTATCACGAAAGACATTCCAGTTGACATTATCAAAGCAGTCCTGTAGCACAGAGACCGATTGGTCAGACCAACAGTGGATGGTTTTAACTATGGTCGCCTGTACATGAGCAGAAGCAAGATGGAGGAGTGATCCGACTTCCCAATTAGGGGGTGAAGGAGCGCTTTGTAAGCATGGTGGAAGGGAGAGTAGCAGTGGTTGAGAATTCTATCTCCTCCTGTGCTCACCTGGATGTGTTGGCAAAACTTTGCATTAGGGTTGCTCAATTAAAGTCTCTGGACTTCAGACAATGAAGGCAGCCTCCGGGAGTGCAGTCACCAGGGTGTTGATGGTCTCATACCACTCCTTGAGAGCTATGCCAGTATCAGCTTGCAGCAGAATAGATACAGCTGAGATGATAACAGCCGTGAACTCCCTGGGCAGCCAGAAAGGTCTACACATCAGCACAAGCTACTCCAGATTGGAGGAACAAAAGGATTTGAGGGCATACATATTCTGGGGATCATACCAAGCATTGGTGACCATGAAGCATATCCCACCAACTTTACTCTTCCCGGAGAGGTTTTTCGACCTGTCTGCCCGGAACAGGGAGAACCCAGAGGGCTCGATGGCATGATCCGGTATCTCCTCCATCAGCCAGATCTCCACGAAACACAAAGAGTTACATTCGTTTCCTGCTGGTAGGAGATTCTGTCTCTCAGTTTGCACAGCTTATTGTCCAGGGACCGAACGTTAGCCAGGAGTATGTTAGGGAGCAGTTAATTAATAGAAAGCAGAGAGTTGGAATACATGGGTGTTACTCTGGTTGGCAATCAATAGGTAACAGTGTGCCACAGGGGTCGGTGCTGGGTCCACAACTGTTCATGATATACATTAATAATCTGGAAGAGGAGACCGAGTGTAGTGTATCTAAGTTTGCTGATTATACTAAATTGAGTGAAAAAGCAAATTGTGCAGAAGATATGGAGAGTCTGCAGAGAGATATAGATAGGTTAAGTGATGGGCAAGAGTCTGGCAGATGGAGTACAATGTTGGTAAATGTGAGGTCAACCAATTTGGAAGGAAAAATGAAAGAACATATTTAAATGGTAAAAATGTATCATGCTGCTGTGCAGAGGGACTTGGGAGTGCTTGTGCATGAATCACAAAAGGTTGGTTTGAAGGTGCAGGCTTGAAGGTTTGAAGGCTATCAAAAAGGCAAATGGAATGTTGGCCTTCATTGCTACAGGAATTGAATTTAAGAGCAGGGAGGTTATGCTGCAACTGTACAGGGTACCGGTTAGGCCACATCTGGAATACCATGTGCACTTCTGGTCTCCTTACTTGAGGAAGGATATACTGGCTTTGGAGGCAGTGCAGAGGAGGTTTACCAGGTTGATCCCAGAGATTAGGGCATTAGACTATCAGGACAGATTGAGTTGCCTGGGACTGTACTCACTGGAATTCAGTCATCCCTGCTCTGGTTTCCTTTCATGACCCAGGATGGTGGGTTAGTGTGTAAACTGGCCTCTTGAGCTCACAGTACCTGTCAATCAGCTTATCTAAGAGGTTCTGCTCAATGTTCATCAGTTATCAATTTTTATTGATACACGGCTTTATTACAGCTTAAGGTATCAGAGTTCAGAATTCAATTTCTTTAGCCAGAGGGTGATGTATCTAAGGAACTCTTTGCCACAAGCAGCTGTGGAGCCAAGTCTTTATGTGTATTTAAACTAGAGGTTGATAGTTTCTTGATTGATCAGGGCATGAAGGGTTATGGGGAGAAGGCAGGAGATTGGGTCTGAGGAAAATTGGATCTGCTACGATGAAATGGTGGAGCAGACTCAATGGCCTAATTTTGCTTCTATATCTTACGGTTTTCTGATACCTACAGGGTCAAGGACAACTTCTATCCCACTGTTATCATACTATTCAATGGATCTTTGGCCCAATAAGATAGACTCTTGGCCTCACAATCAACCTCATCATGATCTTGCACTTTATTGGTTACCTCTACTGCACTTTTCTCTGCACCTGCTATACGTTATTTTATTTTTTTACTTTAGAGATCTAGCATAGAACAAGTCCTTCCAGCCCTTTGAGTTGTGCTCCCCAGCAACACCTGATTAACCCTGGGGCAATTTATAATGACCTATTAACCTACTAACTGGACTGTGGGAGGAACCAGAGCACCCAAAGGAAACCCTCACATTCCACAGGAAGTGTGAACAGACTCTTTGCATATGACATACATCTGAATTAAGCTCCGAACTCCGACACCTCGAGCTGGCACCTAGAGAATCCTGGTCTGATCAGGGACAGTCAGCATGGCTTTGTGAAGGGCAGATCGTGCCTAACAAGCCTGATAGAGATCTTTGAGGAGGTGACCAGGCATATAGATGAGAGTAGTGCAGTGGATGTGATCTACATGGATTTTAGTAAGGCATTTGACAAGGAACCACATGGTAGGCTAATTCAGAAAGTCAGAAGGCATGGGATCCAGGGAAGTTTGGCCAGGTGGATTCAGAATTGGCTTGCCTGCAGAAAGCAAAGGGTCGTGGTGGAGGGAGTACATTCAGATTGGAGGGTTGTGACTAGTGGTGTCCCACAAGGATCGATTCTGGGACCCCTACTTTTCATGATTTTTATTAACGACCTGAATGTGAGGGTGGAAGTGTGGGTTGGCAAGGTTGCAGACGACACAAAAGTTGATGGTGTTGTGGATAGTGTTGAGGATTGTCGAAGATTGTAGAGAGACATTGATAGGATGCAGGAGTGGACTGAGAAGTGGCAGATGGAGTTCAACCCAGAGAAGTGTGAGATGGTACACTTTGGAAGGACAAACTCCAAGGCAGAGTACAAACTAAATGGCAGGGATACTTGGTAGTGTGGAGGAGCAGAGGGATCTGGGGGTACATGTCCATAGATCCTTGAAAGTTGCCTCACAGGTAGATAGGGTATTTAAGAAAGCTTATGGAGTGTTAGCTTTCATAAGTCGAGGGATAGCGTTTAAGAGCCTCGGGGTAATGATGCAACTCTATAAAACTCTGGTTAGGCCACACTTGGAGAACTGTGTCCAGTTCTGGTCGCCTCACTATAGGAAGGATGTGGAAGCATTGGAAAGGGTACAGAGGAGATTTACCAGGATGCTGCCTGGTTTAGAGAGTATGCATTATGATCATATGCATCAATGATTTGGATGAAGGCATTGAGAATAATATCAGCAAGTTTGCTGATGATACTAAGCTGGGTGGCAGTGTGACATGTGATGAGGATGTTAGGAGAATTCAGGGTGACTTGGATAGGCTGAGTGAGTGGGCAGATACTTGACAGATGACGTTTAATGTGAATAAGTGTGAGATTACCACTTTGGGAGTAAGAACAGGAAGGCAGATTATTATCTGAACGGTGTACAGTTAGGTAAGGGAGAAATACAAAGAGATCTAGGAGTCTTTGTTCATCAGTCACTGAAGGTGAATAAGCAAGTGCAGCAGGCAGTGAAGAAGGCTAATGGAATGTTGGCCTTTATTACAAAGGGAATTGAGTACAAGAGCAAGGAAATCCTCTAGCATTTGTACAGGGCCCTGGTGAGACCACACCTGGAGTATTGTGTACAGTTTTGGTCTCCAGGGTTAAGGAAGGACATCCTGGCTATAGAGGAAGTGCAGCGTAGATTCACGAGGTTAATTCCTGGGATGTCTGGACTGTCTTACGCAGAGAGGTTAGAGAGACTGGGCTTGTACACGCTGGAATTAAGGAGATTGAGAGAGGATCTGTTTGCAACATATAAGATTATTAAGGGATTGGACAAGATAGAGGCAGGAAATATGTTCCAGATGCTGGGAGAGTCCAGTACCAGAGGGCATGGTTTGAGAATAAGGGGTAGGTCATTTAGGACAGAGTTAAGGAAAAACTTCTTCTCCCAGAGAGTTGTGGGGGTCTGGAATGCACTGCCTCGGAAGGCAGTGGAGACCAATTCTCTGGATGCTTTCAAGAAGGAGCTAGATAGGTATCTTATGGATAGGGGAATCAAGGGATATGGGGACAAGGCAGGAACCGGGTATTGATAGTAGATGATCAGCCATGATCTCAAAATGGCGGTGCAGGCTCGAAGGGCCGAATGGTCTACTTCTGCACCTATTGTCTATCGTCTATCAGAGATTAAGGGAGCTAGGGCTTTACTCTTTGGAGAAAAAGAGGATAAGAGGAGACATGATAGAGGTCTACAAGATATTAAGAGGAATAGATAGAGTGGACAGCCAGCACCTCTTCCCCAGGGCACCACTGCTCAGTACAAGAGGACATGGCTTTAAGGTAAGGGGGGGGGGAGTTCAAGGGGGATATTAGACGAAGGTTTTTTACTCAGAGAGTGGTGGAGGCTGATACACTAGTGAAATTTAAGAGACTACTAGACAGGTATATGGAGGAATTTAAGGTGAGGGGTTATATGGGAGGCAGGGTTTAAGGGTCAGCACAACATTGTGAGCCAAAGGGCCTGTACTGTGCTGTACTATTCTATGTTCTATGTTCCAGATTTCCTCGAGTTTCAGGTCATAATCTGGTAAATTTCTTTTGAGTGTAAGATGAGAAAGGGGAAATTGATCTTGGTCTAAAACACTAACTGTTTATTTCTCTCCATAGATGCTGGCTGATCTGCTGAGTTCCTCCAGCATTTTGTGTGTGTTGCTCAAAACTCAATGGCCATTTTATTAGGTACAGGAGTTATGTTTGTGGTCTTCTGTTGCTGTAGCCCATCCATTTCAAGGTTCAACATGTTGTGCAGTCAGTGATGCTCTTCTGCCCACCACTTTTATACCATATGGTTATTTGAGTTACTCCCACTTTCCTGTCAGCTTAAGACAATAAGACCATAACACCTCAGAGCAGAACTAGGCCATTCAGCCCATTGAGTCTGCTCCACCATTCCATCATGGCTGATCCCGGATTCCAATCAACCCCATACTCCTGTCTTCGTGCCATGTCCTTTGGTGCCCCGACCAATCAGGAAACTATCAACATCCGCCTTAACTCTATGCATGGACTCAACCACATATTCCTGAGAAGACATATGATTTGCTGATTGAGTAGAAAAGACAGCGACTCGCTGCAGTTTGGAGCTTGTCAATCAGCATTTGGGATTGTTTGACAAGAACAAATTAAATTAAAGCAGGGGTAAGTGGAGCAACCATCATTGGAGTGGTCAGAGTTAGAGTGGGGTTTTTGAGGCTTCAGCTCTTCAAGGTTTCAATCAGAGAAGGTGAAAAAGCTGAAGACAGAGCTTTCTTCACCCACAATTTATGATCTTTCCTTCTTTATAGTTGCTCAGTTAGGAACAGTAGAGATGCCAGGCAGGATAGTGGAATGCTCCTCTTGTGGGATGTGGGAAGGCAGGGAGACCTGGCAACTACACCTATGAGAAATGCATCCAGTTGCAGTTTCTAACATGCCACATGGAGTTGCAGCTGGAACTGGATGAACTCTGGATCATTCCGGAGGCTCAGGAGTTAATAGAGAGGACATACAGAGAGGTAGCTACGTCCAAGGTCCAGGACACAGGAAGTTGGGTATCCAGAAGGGGGAAAGGTGGTAGGCAGCAAGTGCAGAGTGCCCCTGTGGCCATTCCCCTCAATAACACCACTTTAGATATTCTGGGGGGGTGGGGGATGATCGAGCAAAGAAAAGTCACAGCAGTCAGCTCTCTGGCACTGAGTCTGGCTCTGTGACTCAGAAGGGAAGGGGTAGAAGAGGTGAGCTGTATTGACAGGGGAATCATTAGTTAAGGAAACAAAAAAGTGGTTTTGTGGGTGAGAACGAGATTCCCAGATGGTACATTGCCTTCCAGATGCCAAGGTCTGGGATATCTCAGATCGAGCCCTCAGCATTCTTAAGTGGGAGGGTGAACAGCCAAAGGTTGTGGTCCATGTAGTACCAATGACAGGGGTAGGAGAGGAATGAGGTTCTGCAAAGTGAGTTCAGGCAGTTAGGTGCCAAGTTAAAGGGCGGGACCTCTAGGGTTGTGATCTCAGGATTGCTACCAATGTCATGTGTAGTAAGGCCAGAAATAGGACGATTATACAGCTTAACACGTGGATAAGGAGTTGATGTAGGAGGAATGGCATAAGATTTGTGGATCAATGGGCTCTCTTCCAAGGAAGGTGGGACATGTACAGAGGAGATAGTTTGCACCTGAACTGGTGGGGACAAATATCCAGTGGGAAAATTTGCTAGTGCCTTGGACCCTGCAGGAGGCAAGTAGCAGAGATGTTTAAAGAAAGGCTCTAAAAATAAACCAGGAAATTATAGGCCGGTGAGCCTGACATCAACGGTGGGAAAGTTATTGGAAAGTATTCTTAGGGACTGAATATATAAGTATTTGGATTGACTTGGACTGATTAAGGATGGCTTAATGCGTGGTAGGTTATGTCTAACCAATTTTATTGAGTTCTTTGAGGAAATTGCCAGTAAGGTAGATGAAGGCAAGGCAGTGGATGTTGTCTACATTGACTTCAGCAAGGTATTTGACAAGGTTCCACATGGGAGGTTAGTCAAGAGGGATCAGTTGTTTGGCATTCAACATGAGGTAGTAAATTGGATTAAACATTGGCTTTGTGGGAGAAGCCAGAGAGTGGTAGTAGATGGTTGCCTCTCTGACTTGAGGACTGTAATGAGTAGAGTGCTACAGGGATCGGTGCTGGATCCGTTGTTATTTGTCATCTATAATCAGTGATCTGGATGATAATGTGGAAAACTGGATCAACAAATTTGCAGATTATACCAAGATTGGGGGTGTAGTAGTCTGCGAGGAAGACTATCATAACTTGCAGTGAGATCTGCTAGCAGGAATTTAATATAGACAAGTGTCAGGTGTTGCACTTCAGTAGGACCAACCAGGGTAAGCTATGCAGTGATTGGTGGGCCACTGAGGAGTGTGGTAAGCAAAGAGATCTGGGAATGCAGGGCCATAATTCACTGAAAGTGGTATCATAGGCTGATAGGTGACATTGGTGAAGCAAATTTTGGAGTATTGTGTGCAGTTTTGGTCACCTACCTACAGGAAATGTAGGTAGATAAGATTGAAGGAGTACAGAAAAAATTTACAAAGATGTTGCTGGAACTGGAGGAACTGAGTTATATGGAAAGACTGAATAGGACCCTATTCCCTGGAATGTAGAAGATTAAGAAGAGATTTGATAGAGGTATACAAAATTATGAGGGATATAGACAAGGTAAATGCAAGCAGTAATTGCAATGTGAATGTGGAACAAGCTGCCAGCACAAATGTACATGCAGGTTTGATTTCAATGTTTATGAGATGTTTGGATGGTAGGGATATGGAGGGCTATGGCCCGGTTCAGCTCAATGGGAGTAGGCAGTTTAAATGACTTGGCATGGGCAAGATGGGCCAAAGATCCTGTTTCTGTGTTGTACTGTTCTCTGACTCCGTGACTATGTTAAGGGTTATGGGCTGACTGCAGGTAGGTGGGACAAGGTGAGAGTAAGCACTCGGCACGAACTAGAAGGGCCGAGATGGCCTGTTTCCATGCTGTAATTGTTATATGGTTATATAGTTCTTCCAGCCGTCGGAATCAGGTTTAATATCACTGGCGTACGTCGTGAAATGTGTTGTTTTGTGGCAGCAGTACATTGCAATATATAATAATAAAAACTATGAAATGCAATAAATATGTATAAAATTAACTTTAATAAACACAGGTGCATAAAGAGGAAAAGATGACTGAGGTAGTGTTCATAGATTTATTGAGTATTCAGAAATCTGATTTCGGAGGGGAAGAAACTGTTTCTAAATGCTGAGTGTGTGTCTTCAGGCTCCTGTACCTCCTCCCTGATGGTAGTAATAAGAAGAGGGCATGTCCTGAGTATTGGGGTCCTTAATGATGGATGTCTCCTTTTTGAGGTACTGTACCACCTTTTGAAGGTGTTCTAGATGCTGGGGACGCTAGTGCCCATGATGGAACTGGCCGAGTTTACAATTTTCTGCAGTTTTTTCCGATTCTGTACAGTGGCCCCTTCATAGCAGATGATGATGCAACCAGTTAGGATGCTCTCCACTGGTCATCTGCAGAAATTGCGAACATCTCTGGTGATATATCAATGTTCCTTAAACTCCTAATGAAATATAGCCGCTGTTGTGTCTTCTTTATAATTGCATTAATATATTGGGCCCATGATAGATCCTCAGAGATGTTGGCATCCAGGAACTTGAAACTGCTCACCCTTTGCACTACGCAAGTCCTTGCCATCCAGAAGTCTACAGTCAATCCCTTGGACTTACTGACATTGTGTGCCCCTCTCCACCTTCCAGAACCCTTACTCTGTTCCCCCTTTTCAATTTTCCTCCTACTGCACACCAAGGCAAGACTCTTAATAGTGTTGATGAGTAGAGGGATTTTGAGATCCATAGCTCCTTGGAAATGGCTGCTCATGTTGATACGGTTAAGAAGGCATTTGGCTTGCTTGCCTTTATTTTTCGAGGAAGTTATGATGCAGATTTTTAAAACTCTAGTTAGGCTGCATCTGGGGTACTGCATACAGTTCTTGTCACCCTATTATAGGAAGGATGTTAAGGCTTTAGGGAGGGTTCGGAAGAGGTTTACCAGGATGCTGCCTGGATTAGAGGGCTTGTGCTCTCATGAGAGATTGGACAAACTTCAGTTGTTTTCTCTGGAGCAGCGGAGCTGAGGGGGGATCTGATAGAGGTTGATAAGGTTATGAGAGGCATAGATAGAGGCACAGACAGTATCATTTTTTTCCCAGGTTGAAATGTCTAATACCAGAGGGCATACATTTAAGATGAGAGGGATTAATTTCAAAGGAGATGTGAGGGGCAAGTTTATTTTTTATAAACGCAGAGTGATGGGTTCTTGGAATGCTCTGACTTGGGTGGTGGTAGAGGCAGATACATTAGGGAATGTCTCTTCAATCCTATACAGTTGCACTTATCAACTCATTGAAAACCACTCCCCCATGGGAGGTGGGGATTTGCAGACCTTCCCACTAGCTTCTCTTTAGCTGATGTTGTAGGGTTTAAATCTAACATGCAGTAACTGTGCATCTCTTTTCTAGTCTCAGGTCACCGTGGACCAGGTAGACGAGGGTGCAGTGGAGACAGTAAACAGCAGGGGTGTGTTGCAGTAAAGAGGGCCCAGGCACAAATGTTAGATACATATTTGCTATGTTGAGTGCTTAGTTTAGATGTGCATCTGGAACCAAGTTTAACTTGAAGTGTTTACAAATGTTTATTGTCTGTTTTGTTTGTAAATAAATAGTTAACCTACTTACTGGTTGTGAGTGCCTTCTGTCCCCAGTCACCAAACCTGTGAACCTGATTTCCCACAAGCAGGGATGTGGGTGGAAATGCAGGGGATAACAGAGAAGGAGCTGAGGGGAATAACAAGAAACTTTGGGTAATGATTCAGCATGCTAAACTGGTATTCAATTCTCCAAGAACCTACACTCAGTAGCCATTTAATGGTTACATCCATACACCATCTAATCACATGCTGGCATTTCAAAGCAGATGTGGTGAAGGTCTTCAGTTACTGTTTACACCAAACATCACAACGGGGAAGAAATGTCACCTCAGTGATTTTGACCATGGGAATGATTGATGTTGCCAGACAGGGTGGTTAGTGTGGCTGAGAAACTGCAGATCACCCAGGATTTTCAATCTCCAATGATCTCCAGTGAGTGCCAGTTTTATTGATGAAAATACCTTGTTAATGAGAGAGGTCAGAGGAGAACAGCCAGACTGGTTCAAGCTGACAGGAAGGTGACAGTAACTCAAATAACTATGTGTTACAACAGTGGCATGCAAAACACACTTCACGTCGAATCTTTAAAGTACATTTTGAAGGTTCAAGGTACATCTATTATCAAAGTATGTATACTCTATACAACGTTGAGATTCATCTCCTTACAGGCAGCCACAGAACAAAGGAACCCAAATGAACCCATTAAAAAAGACCGTCAAACACCCAAAGTGCAAAAAAAAATCATGTAACCTATAAAAAAAATAAGCAAATAGCATTCAGGACTAAAGTTCATGAAACACAAAAAATACTGGAGAAACTCAGAGGGTCATGCAGCACCTATGGAAAAAAGAACAGTCGGTCTTCTGGGCCGAGACCCTTCGGCAGGACAAAGCAAATGTGAGAAGTAGATTTAAAAGGTGGAGAGGGGAGAGTGAAACACAAATGATAGGTGAAACCGGGAGGGGGAGGGATGAAGTAAAGAGCTGAGAAGTTAATTGGTGAAAGAGATACAGGGCTGGAGAAGGGAGAATCTGATAGGCGAGGACAGAAGGCCATGGAAGGAAGAAAAGGGGGAGGAGCACCAGAGGGAGGCTATGGGCAGGCAAGGAGATAAGGTGAGAGAGGGAAAAGGGGATGAGGATAGGTGAAGGAGAGGGCAGGTGGGGGGGCATTACCAGAAGTTTGAGAAATTGAGGCTACCCAAATGTAATATAAGGTGTTGCTCCTTCAACCTGAGTGTGGCCTCATTGCAACAGTAGAGGAGGCCGTGGATAGACATATTGGAATGGGAATGGGAAGTGAAATTAAAATGGGTGGCTACTGAGAGATCCCTCTTGTTCTAGCGGACAGAGTGTAGGTGCTCGGTGAAAAGTTCATGAAAGTGAGTTCACAGCCACGAACCCAGTCATCACTACAGCAGGTGCAGGAGCCCGTCAGTTTGAGGCCACCAACTCAGTTCAGTGCAGAGATGAGCAAATCTTGCTGAACTCCCGGTCTCCACACCCTGATATTTTCAATCTGGCCTGAGTGTATATCCTGCATTGTTTCCCTGAAGAAACGTCTTCTATTGCAATGAAGGTACAGTAGGTTACAGGGTTCACATAACATCATGGGGCAAAGGGCCTGTACTGTGCTCTAGTGTTCTATGTTCACACAAGTTTACAAATAACTGTATCCTAGAGAAATTCCTGCTACTGTAATAAGCATTCTTTCTTCTTTAAGTATATTTGATGGACAGATTTTGCAAGTAACCATATCTTGTATTCCAGTACTCCCGATTCGGTCTCCTCTCCATTAGTGAGACCCGACATAAATTGGTTGAGTGCCTCTGTTCCATCCACCAACAGTGGAAGTTCCCAGTGGCCAACCATTTAAACTCTTATCCCCAGTCCCGTTCCAAGATGTCGGTCCATGGCCCCCTCTTTTGCAATAATGCAGCAACTCTTGGTGGGGTGGAGCAAAATATTCCCTCTAGGTAGCCTCCAGCCTTATAGAATGAACATTGATTTCTCCTTCTGGTCATTTCCTCTTTCCCGTCCCCTCTTCATCTATTCCTCACTCTGGCCCCTTACCTCCTCATCACCTGCCTATCACCTCCCCCGGTGCACCTCCTTTCCCCCACGGTACACTCTCCTCTCCTATCAGATCTTTGTTCTCCAGCGGTTTACCTTTCCCACCAATCTGGCTTCACCTTCTAGCTTGTCCTCCTTCCCCTCCCCCTTTTTTATTCTGTCATCTTCCCCCATCTTTCCCTTTCTGAGGAACGTTGTCTTGGTTATGTCATAAGGGGACAGGAGGTTGGACCCAAGTGCAGGACACAGGCACTGAAGTACTAGGGGCAGGACGGGAACAACTAAACGATGGACAAGATGTGGTGACCATGGTGTGCATGAGGGACGTGACGTTCAAGGTGATTCTGGGGTTCCGGGAGAGTCTTAGAGTTCAGGCAAGGCAGGATCCCAAAGTTCACACAGGGTCTAGGAGTTCACTGGGTGGGCCGCATAACTGCTAGGCAGGGCCCAGATATCCCAGGCAGGAACACGGGGGCCTGAGCAGCGCGCGGGGCAGCTGGGTAGACTGCGGGGCACAACCCGTCAACAGCGAGAGATAGGTAGGGGCAGAGACCTCTGAGCGGGCTGCATGACTCCTAGGAAGGGCCTGGAACTCTGAGGCAGGAACACGGGGGCCTGAGCAGGAGGCGGGGCACAACCCGTCGGCAGCGAGGGACGGAAAGGGGCAGAGTACCCGCCGGTAAACGACAGTCCAGCCAGGCTTGCATGACAGAGGTAAGGGAAATAGGTCCAGGGTGACTGGCAGACTTACTCGAAGAACTCGTCTTTAAAGAGGGCAACCAGAGGAACAGGACAACCCCCAAATCCACTCAGTCCCAGAGCCCCTATATACACCGCCAGCTGATGGGCATCAGGTGCGCGTCCTTTGAGCCCCAACAAGCCACGATGATCCACAGGTGTGATTAATTAGGCTCAAGGGTGAAAGGAGGGACGTCTACAAGACCCGGAGTCTGGTGTCCGCGGACCGGATCAAGACCCAGAATGCAGGCTCTGGACCGGACCATAACAGTTTATCTGTACACACGGGTATAACTGAGTGACCATAAGTCTGTATACACGGGGGTGACTGAGTGACCATAAATCTGTACACATGGGTATAACAGAGTGACCATAAATCTGTATACACGGGTATAACTAAGTGACCATAAATCTGTACACATGGATGTGACTGAGTGAACATAAATCTGTATACAAGGGTATAACAGAGTGACCATAAGTCTGTACACACGGGTGTGACTGAGTGACCATAAATCTGTACACACGGGTATAACTAAGTGACCATAAATCTGTACACACGGGTGTGACTGAGTGACCAAAAATCTGTACACACGGGTATAACTGAGTGACCATAAATCTATACACACGGGTGTGACAGTGTTCATAAATCTGTATACACGGGTTTAACTGAGTAACCGTAAATCTGTACACATGGGTGTGACTGAGTGACCATAAATCTCTACACATGGGTATAACTGAGTGACCATAAATCTGTACACACGGGTGTGACTGAGTAACCATAAATCAGTACACACGGGTGTGACTCAGTGACCATAAATCTGCATACACGGGTAAAACTGAGTGACCATAAATCTGTACACACGGGTAAAACTGAGTGACCATAAATCTGTACACACGGGTGTGACTGAGTGACCATAAATCTGTATACACGGGTGTGACTGAGTGACCATAAATCTGTACACACGGGTATAACTGAGTGACCATAAGTCTGTACACACGGGTATAACTGAGTCAGCATAAATCTGTACAGACGGGTGTGACTGAGTGACCATAAATCTGTACACACGGGTGTGACTGAGTGACCATAAATCTGTATACACGGGTGTGACAGAGAGACCATAAGTCTGTACACACGAGTACAACTGAGTGACCATAAATCCGTACACACGGGTGTGACTGAGTGACCCTAAATCTGTATACACGGGTGTGACTGAGTGAGCATAAATCTGTACACACGGGTGTGACTGAGTGACCATAAGTCTGTACACACGGGTATAACTGAGTGAACATAAATCTGTACACACTGGTGTGACTGAGTGACCATAAATCTGTACACACGGGTGTGACTGAGTGACCATAAATCTGTACACACGGGTATACTGAGTGACCATAAATCTGTACACACGGGTGTGACTGAGTGACCATAAATCTGTACACACGGGTATAACTGAGTGAACATAAATCTGTACACACGGGTGTGACTGAGTGACCATAAGTCTGTACACACGGGTCTGACTGAGTGACCATAAATCTGTACACACGGGTATAACTGAGTGACCATAAATCTGTACACACGGGTATAACTGAGTGACCATAAATCTGTACACATGGGTGTGACTGAGTGACCATAAATCTGTACACACGGGTATAACTGAGTGAACATAAATCTGTACACACAGGTGTGACTGAGTGACCATAAATCTGTACACACGGGTGTGACTGAATGACCATAAGTCTATACACACGGGTATAACTGAGTGACCATAAATCTGTACACACGGGTGGACTGAGTGACCATAAATCTGTACACACGGGTATAACTGAGTGACTATAAATCTGTACACACGGGTATAACTGAGTGACCATAAATCTGTACACACGGGTGTGACTGAGTGACCATAAGTCTGTACACACTGGTGTGACTGAGTGACCATAAATCTGTACACACGGGTGTGACTGAGTGACCATAAGTCTGTACACACGGGGATGACACAGTAACCATAAATCTGTACACACGGGTATAACTGAGTGACCATAAATCTGTACACACGGGTATAACTGAGTGACCATAAATCTGTACACACGGGTGTGACTGAGTGACCATAAGTCTGTACACACGGGTGTGACTGAGTGACCATAAATCTGTACACACGGGTGTGACTGAGTGACCATAAGTCTGTACACACGGGGATGACACAGTAACCATAAATCTGTACACACGGGTATAACTGAGTGACCATAAATCTGTATACACGGGTGTGACTGAGTGACCATAAGTCTGTACACACGGGGATGACTCAGTAACCATAAATCTGTACACACGGGTGTGACTGAATGACCATAAATCTGTACACACGGCTGTGACTGAGTGACCATAAATCTGTACACACGGATATAACTGAGTGACCATAAATCTGTACACACGGCTGTGACTGAGTAACCATAAATATGTATACACGGGTGTGACTGAGTGACCATAAATCTGTACACACGGGTGTGACTGAGTGACCATAAATCTGTACACACGGGTGTGACTGAGTGAACATAAGTCTGTACACACGGGTATAACTGAGTGACCATAAATCTGTATACACGGGTGTGACTGAGTGACCATAAGTCTGTACACACGGGTATAACTGAGTGACCATAAATCTGTACACACAGGTGTGACTGAGTGACCATAAACCTGTACACACGGGTATAACTGAGTGACTATAAATCTGTACACACGGGTATAACGGAGTGACCATAAATCTGTACACACGGGTGTGACTGAGTGACCATAAGTCTGTACACACAGGGATGATTCAGTAACCATAAATCTGTACCTACAGACATAACTCAGTGACCATAAATCTGTACACACGGGTATAACTGAGTGACCATAAATCTGTACAAATGGGTGTGACTGAGTGACCATAAATCTGTACACACGGGCATAACTGAGTGACCATAAATCTGTATACATGGGTGTGACTGAGTGACCATAAATCTGTACACACGGGTATAAATGAGTGACCATAAATCTGTATACACGGGTGTGACTGAGTGACATAAATCTGTACACACGGGTGTGACTGAGAGACCATAAGTCTGTACACACGGCTATAACTGAGTGACCATAAATCTGTACAAACGGGGGTGACTGAGACACCATAAGTCTGTACACACGGCTATAACTGAGTGACCATAAATCTGTACACACGGGGGTGACTGAGTGACCATAAGTCTGTACACACAGGGATGATTTAGTAACCATAAATCTGTACCTACAGACATAACTGAGTGACCATAAATCTGTACACACGGGTATAACTGAGTGACCATAAATCTGTACACATGGGTGTGACTGAGTGACCATAAATCTGCACACACAGGTATAACTGAGTGAACATAAATCTGTACACACGTGTGTGACTGAATGACCATAAGTCTGTACACACGGGTATAACTGAGTGACCATAAATCTGTACACAGGGGTGTGACTGAGTAACCATAAATCTGTACACACGGGTATAACTGAGTGACCATAAATCTGTACACACGGCTGTGACTGAGTGACCATAAATGTGTATACATGCGTGTGACTGAGTGACCATAAATCTGTACACACGGGTGTGACTGAGTGACCATAAATCTGTACACACGGGTGTGACTGAGTGAACATAAGTCTGTACACACGGGTATAACTGAGTGACCATAAGTCTGTACACACGGGTGTGACTGAGTGAACATAAGTCTGTACACACGGGTATAAGTGAGTGACCATAAATCTGTACACACGGGTGTGACTGAGTGACAGTAAATCTGTATACACGGGTGTGACTGAGTGAACATAAGTCTATACACATGGGTATAACTGAGTGACCATAAATCTGTACACACGGGTGTGACTGAGTGACCATAAATCTGTACACACGGGTGTGACTGAGTGACCATAAATCTGTACACACGTGTATAACTGAGTGACCATAAATCTGTATACACGGGTGTGACTGATTGCCCATAAGTCTGTACACACGGGAATAACTGAGTGACCATAAACCTGTACACACGGCTGTGACTGAGTGACCATAAATATGTACACACGGGTGTGACTGAGTGAACATAAGTATGTATACACAGGTGTGACTGAGTGACCATAAATATGTACACACGGGTGTCACTGAGTGAACATAAGTCTGTACACTCGGGTATAACTGAGTGACCATAAATCTTTACAGACGGGTGTGACTGAGTGAACTTAAGTCTGTACACACGGGTATAACTGAGTGAACATAAATCTGTATACACGGATATAACAGAGTGACCATAAATCTGTATACATGGGTGTGACTGAGTGACCATAAGTCTGTACACACGGGTATAACTGAGTGACAATTAATCTGTACACACGGGTGTGACTGAGTGACCATAAATCTGTACACACGGGCATAACTGAGTGACCATAAATCTGTATACATGGGTGTGACTGTGTGACCATAAATCTGTACACACGGGTATAAATGAGTGACCATAAATCTGTATACACGGGTGTGACTGAGTGACATAAATCTGTACACACGGGTGTGACTGAGAGACCATAAGTCTGTACACACGGCTATACCTGAGTGACCATAAATCTGTACACACGGGGGTGACTGAGAGACCATAAGTCTGTACACACGGCTATAACTGAGTGACCATAAATCTGTACACACGGGGGTGACTGAGTGACCATAAGTCTGTACACACGGGTATAACTGAGTGACCAAAAATCTGTATGCACGGGTATAACTGAGTGACTATAAATCTGTACACACGGGAATAACTGAGTGACCATAAGTCTGTACACACAGGGATGATTCAGTAACCATAACTCTGTACCTACAGACATAACTCAGTGACCATAAATCTGTATACACGGGTATAACTGAGTGACCATAAATCTGTACAAATGGGTGTGACTGAGTGACCATAAATCTGTACACACGGGCATAACTGAGTGACCATAAATCTGTATACATGGGTGTGACTGAGTGACCATAAATCTGTACACACGGGTATAAATGAGTGACCATAAATCTGTATACACGGGTGTGACTGAGTGACATAAATCTGTACACACGGGTGTGACTGAGAGACCATAAGTCTGTACACACGGCTATAACTGAGTGACCATAAATCTGTACACACGGGGGTGACTGAGAGACCATAAGTCTGTACACACGGCTATAACTGAGTGACCATAAATCTGTAGACACGGGGGTGACTGAGTGACCATAAGTCATTACACACGGGTATAACTGAGTGACCAAAAATCTGTATGCACGGGTATAACTGAGTGACTATAAATCTGTACACACGGGAATAACTGAGTGACCATAAGTCTGTACACACAGGGATGATTTAGTAACCATAAATCTGTACCTACAGACATAACTGAGTGACCATAAATCTGTACACACGGGTATAACTGAGTGACCATAAATCTGTACACATGGGTGTGACTGAGTGACCATAAATCTGCACACACAGGTATAACTGAGTGAACATAAATCTGTACACACGTGTGTGACTGAATGACCATAAGTCTGTACACACGGGTATAACTGAGTGACCATAAATCTGTACACAGGGGTGTGACTGAGTAACCATAAATCTGTACACACGGGTATAACTGAGTGACCATAAATCTGTACACACGGCTGTGACTGAGTGACCATAAATGTGTATACATGTGTGTGACTGAGTGACCATAATTCTGTACACACGGGTGTGTCTGAGTGACCATAAATCTGTACACACGGGTGTGACTGAGTGAACATAAGTCTGTACACACGGGTATAACTGAGTGACCATAAGTCTGTACACACGGGTGTGACTGAGTGAACATAAGTCTGTACACACGGGTATAACTGAGTGACCAAAAATCTGTATACACGGGTGTGACTGAGTGACCATAAGTCTGTACACACGGGTATAACTGAGTGACCATAAGTCTGTACACACGGGTGTGACTGAGTGAACATAAGTCTGTACACACGGGTATAACTGAGTGACCATAAATCTGTACACACGGGTGTGACTGAGTGAACATAAGTCTGTACACACGGGTATAACTGAGTGACCATAAGTCTGTACACACGGGTGTGACTGAGTGAACATAAGTCTGTACACACGGGTATAAGTGAGTGACCATAAATCTGTACACACGGGTGTGACTGAGTGACAGTAAATCTGTATACACGGGTGTGACTGAGTGAACATAAGTCTATACACATGGGTATAACTGAGTGACCATAAATCTGTACACACGGGTGTGACTGAGTGACCATAAATCTGTACACACGGGTGTGACTGAGTGACCATAAATCTGTACACACGTGTATAACTGAGTGACCATAAATCTGTATACACGGGTGTGACTGATTGCCCATAAGTCTGTACACACGGGAATAACTGAGTGACCATAAACCTGTACACACGGCTGTGACTGAGTGACCATAAATATGTACACACGGGTGTGACTGAGTGAACATAAGTATGTATACACAGGTGTGACTGAGTGACCATAAATATGTACACACGGGTGTCACTGAGTGAACATAAGTCTGTACACTCGGGTATAACTGAGTGACCATAAATCTTTACAGACGGGTGTGACTGAGTGAACTTAAGTCTGTACACACGGGTATAACTGAGTGAACATAAATCTGTATACACGGATATAACAGAGTGACCATAAATCTGTATACATGGGTGTGACTGAGTGACCATAAGTCTGTACACACGGGTATAACTGAGTGACAATTAATCTGTACACACGGGTGTGACTGAGTGACCATAAATCTGTACACACGGGCATAACTGAGTGACCATAAATCTGTATACATGGGTGTGACTGTGTGACCATAAATCTGTACACACGGGTATAACTGAGTGACCATAAATCTGTATACACGGGTGTGACTGAGTGACCATAAGTCTGTACACACGGGTATAAGTGAGTGACCATAAATCTGTACACACGGGTATAAATGAGTGACCATAAATCTGTATACACGGGGGTGACTGAGAGACCATAAGTCTGTACACACGGCTATAACTGAGTGACCATAAATCTGTACACACGGGGGTGACTGAGTGACCATAAGTCTGTACACACGGGTATAACTGAGTGACCAAAAATCTGTATGCACGGGTATAACTGAGTGACTATAAATCTGTACACACGGGAATAACTGAGTGACCATAAGTCTGTACACACAGGGATGATTCAGTAACCATAACTCTGTACCTACAGACATAACTCAGTGACCATAAATCTGTATACACGGGTATAACTGAGTGACCATAAATCTGTACAAATGGGTGTGACTGAGTGACCATAAATCTGTACACACGGGCATAACTGAGTGACCATAAATCTGTATACATGGGTGTGACTGAGTGACCATAAATCTGTACACACGGGTATAAATGAGTGACCATAAATCTGTATACACGGGTGTGACTGAGTGACATAAATCTGTACACACGGGTGTGACTGAGAGACCATAAGTCTGTACACACGGCTATAACTGAGTGACCATAAATCTGTACACACGGGGGTGACTGAGAGACCATAAGTCTGTACACACGGCTATAACTGAGTGACCATAAATCTGTAGACACGGGGGTGACTGAGTGACCATAAGTCATTACACACGGGTATAACTGAGTGACCAAAAATCTGTATGCACGGGTATAACTGAGTGACTATAAATCTGTACACACGGGAATAACTGAGTGACCATAAGTCTGTACACACAGGGATGATTTAGTAACCATAAATCTGTACCTACAGACATAACTGAGTGACCATAAATCTGTACACACGGGTATAACTGAGTGACCATAAATCTGTACACATGGGTGTGACTGAGTGACCATAAATCTGCACACACAGGTATAACTGAGTGAACATAAATCTGTACACACGTGTGTGACTGAATGACCATAAGTCTGTACACACGGGTATAACTGAGTGACCATAAATCTGTACACAGGGGTGTGACTGAGTAACCATAAATCTGTACACACGGGTATAACTGAGTGACCATAAATCTGTACACACGGCTGTGACTGAGTGACCATAAATGTGTATACATGTGTGTGACTGAGTGACCATAATTCTGTACACACGGGTGTGTCTGAGTGACCATAAATCTGTACACACGGGTGTGACTGAGTGAACATAAGTCTGTACACACGGGTATAACTGAGTGACCATAAGTCTGTACACACGGGTGTGACTGAGTGAACATAAGTCTGTACACACGGGTATAACTGAGTGACCAAAAATCTGTATACACGGGTGTGACTGAGTGACCATAAGTCTGTACACACGGGTATAACTGAGTGACCATAAGTCTGTACACACGGGTGTGACTGAGTGAACATAAGTCTGTACACACGGGTATAACTGAGTGACCATAAATCTGTACACACGGGTGTGACTGAGTGAACATAAGTCTGTACACACGGGTATAACTGAGTGACCATAAATCTGTATACACGGGTGTGACTGAGTGACCATAAGTCTGTACACACGGGTATAAGTGAGTGACCATAAATCTGTACACACGGGTGTGACTGAGTGACAGTAAATCTGTATACACGGGTGTGACTGAGTGAACATAAGTCTATACACATGGGTATAACTGAGTGACCATAAATCTGTACACACGGGTGTGACTGAGTGAACGTAAGTCTGTACATACGGGAATAACAGAGTGAACATAAATCTGTACACACGGGTGTGACTGAGTGACCATAAATCTGTACACACGGGTGTCACTGAGTGAACATAAGTCTGTGCACACGGGTATAACTGAGAGACCATAAATCTGTACACACGGGTGTGACTGAGTGAACATAAGTCTGTACACACGGGTATAACTGAGTGAACATAAATCTGTATACACGGATATAACAGAGTGACCATAAATCTGTATACACGGGTGTGACTGAGTGACCATAAGTCTGTACACACGGGTATAACTGAGTGACAATAAATCTGTACACACGGGTGTGACTGAGTGACCATAAATCTGTACACACGGGCATAACTGAGTGACCATAAATCTGTATACATGGGTAAAAATGAGTGACCATAAATCTGTATACACGGGTGTGACTGAGTGACATAAATCTGTACACACGGGTGTGAATGAGAGACCATAAGTCTGTACACACGGCTATAACTGAGTGACCATAAATCTATACACACGGGGGTGACTGAGAGACCATAAGTCTGTACACACGGCTATAACTGAGTGACCATAAATCTGTACACACGGGGGTGACTGAGTGACCATAAGTGTGTACACACGGGTATAACTGAGTGACCAAAAATCTGTATGCACGGGTATAACTGAGTGACTATAAATCTGTACACACGGGAATAACTGAGTGACCATAAGTCTGTACACAGAGGGATGATTCAGTAACCATAAATCTGTACCTACAGACATAACTGAGTGACCATAAATCTGTACACACGGGTATAACTGAGTGACCATAAATCTGTACACATGGGTGTGACTGAGTGACCATAAATCTGCACACACAGGTATAACTGAGTGAACATAAATCTGTACACAAGGGTGTGACTGAATGACCATAGGTCTGTACACACGGGTATAACTGAGTGACCATAAATCTGTACACACGGGTGTGACTGAGTAACCATAAATCTGTACACACGGGTATAACTGAGTGACCATAAATCTGTACACACGGCTGTGACTGAGTGACCATAAATGTGTATACACGCGTGTGACTGAGTGACCATAAATCTGTATACACGGGTGTGACTGAGTGACCATAAATCTGTACACACGGGTGTGACTGAGTGAACATAAGTCTGTACACACGGGTATAACTGAGTGACCATAAGTCTGTACACACGGGTGTGACTGAGTGAACATAAGTCTGTACACACGGGTATAACTGAGTGACCATAAATCTGTATACACGGGTGTGACTGAGTGACCATAAGTCTGTACACACGGGTATAAGTGAGTGACCATAAATCTGTACACACGGGTGTGACTGAGTGACAGTAAATCTGTATACACGGGTGTGACTGAGTGAACATAAATCTGTACACACGGGTGTGACTGAGTGAACGTAAGTCTGTACATACGGGAATAACAGAGTGAACATAAATCTGTACACACGGGTGTGACTGAGTGACCATAAATCTGTACACACGGGTATAACTGAGTGAACATAAATCTGTATACATGGGTTTGACTGAGTGACCATAAATCTGAACACACGGGTGTGACTGAGTGAACATATGTCTGTACACACGGGTATAACTGAGTGACCATAAATCTGTACACCCGTGTGTGACTGAGTGACCATAAATCTGTACACACGAGTGTGTTTGAGTGACCATAAATCTGTACACACGGGTATAACTGTGTGAACATAAATCTGTACACATGGGTGTGACTGAATGACCATAAATCTGTATACACGGGTGTGACTGAGTGACCATAAATCTGTACACACGGGTGTGACTGAGTGACCATAAAACTGTACACACGTGTATAACTGAGTGATCATAAATCTGTATACACGGGTGTGACTGATTGCCCATAAGTCTGTACACACGGGAATAACTGAGTGACCATAAACCTGTACACACGGCTGTGACTGAGTGACCATAAATATGTACACAAGGGTGTGACTGAGTGAACATAAGTATGTACACACGGGTATACCTGAGTGAACATAAATCTGTATACACGGGTGTGACTGAGTGACCATAAATCTGTACACACGGGTGTGACTGAGTGAACATAAGTCTGTTCACACGGGTATAACTGAGTGACCATAAATCTGTACACACGGGTGTGACTGAGTGAACATAAGTCTGTACACACGGGTATAACTGAGTGACCAAAAATCTCTATGCACGGGTATAACTGAGTGACTATAAATCTGTACACACGGGAATAACTGAGTTACCATAAGTCTGTACACACAGGGATGATTCAGTAACCATAAATCTGTACCTACAGACATAACTGAGTGACCATAAATCTGTACACACGGGTATAACTGAGTGACCATAACTCTGTACACATGGGTGTGACTGAGTGACCATAAATCTGCACACACAGGTATAACTGAGTGAACATAAATCAGTACACATGGGTGTGACTGAATGACCATAAGTCTGTACACACGGGTATAACTGAGTGACCATAAATCTGTACACACGGGTGTGACTGAGTAACCATAAATCTGTACACACGGGTATAACTGAGTGACCATAAGTCTGTACACACGGGTGTGACTGAGTGAACATAAGTCTGTACACACGGGTATAACTGAGTGACCATAAATCTGTATACACGGGTGTGACTGAGTGACCATAAGTCTGTACACACGGGTATAAGTGAGTGACCATAAATCTGTACACACGGGTGTGACTGAGTGACAGTAAATCTGTATACACGGGTGTGACTGAGTGAACATAAATCTGTACACACGGGTGTGACTGAGTGAACGTAAGTCTGTACATACGGGAATAACAGAGTGAACATAAATCTGTACACACGGGTGTGACTGAGTGACCATAAATCTGTACACACGGGTATAACTGAGTGAACATAAATCTGTATACATGGGTTTGACTGAGTGACCATAAATCTGAACACACGGGTGTGACTGAGTGAACATATGTCTGTACACACGGGTATAACTGAGTGACCATAAATCTGTACACCCGTGTGTGACTGAGTGACCATAAATCTGTACACACGAGTGTGTTTGAGTGACCATAAATCTGTACACACGGGTATAACTGTGTGAACATAAATCTGTACACATGGGTGTGACTGAATGACCATAAATCTGTATACACGGGTGTGACTGAGTGACCATAAATCTGTACACACGGGTGTGACTGAGTGACCATAAAACTGTACACACGTGTATAACTGAGTGATCATAAATCTGTATACACGGGTGTGACTGATTGCCCATAAGTCTGTACACACGGGAATAACTGAGTGACCATAAACCTGTACACACGGCTGTGACTGAGTGACCATAAATATGTACACAAGGGTGTGACTGAGTGAACATAAGTATGTACACACGGGTATACCTGAGTGAACATAAATCTGTATACACGGGTGTGACTGAGTGACCATAAATCTGTACACACGGGTGTGACTGAGTGAACATAAGTCTGTTCACACGGGTATAACTGAGTGACCATAAATCTGTACACACGGGTGTGACTGAGTGAACATAAGTCTGTACACACGGGTATAACTGAGTGACCAAAAATCTCTATGCACGGGTATAACTGAGTGACTATAAATCTGTACACACGGGAATAACTGAGTTACCATAAGTCTGTACACACAGGGATGATTCAGTAACCATAAATCTGTACCTACAGACATAACTGAGTGACCATAAATCTGTACACACGGGTATAACTGAGTGACCATAACTCTGTACACATGGGTGTGACTGAGTGACCATAAATCTGCACACACAGGTATAACTGAGTGAACATAAATCAGTACACATGGGTGTGACTGAATGACCATAAGTCTGTACACACGGGTATAACTGAGTGACCATAAATCTGTACACACGGGTGTGACTGAGTAACCATAAATCTGTACACACGGGTATAACTGAGTGACCATAAATCTGTACGCACGGCTGTGACTGAGTGACCATAAATGTGTATACACGGGTGTGACTGAGTGACCATAAATCTGTATACACGGGTGTGACTGAGTGACCATAAATCTGTACACACGGGTGTGACTGAGTGAACATAAGTCTGTACACACGGATATAACTGAGTGACCATAAGTCTGTACACACGGGTGTGACTGAGTGAACATAAGTCTGTACACACGGGTATAACTGAGTGACCATAAATCTGTATACACGGGTGTGACTGAGTGACCATAAGTCTGTATACACGGGTATAAGTGAGTGACCATAAATCTGTACACACTGGTGTGACTGAGTGACAGTAAATCTGTATACACGGGTGTGACTGAGTGAACATAAGTCTATACACATGGGTATAACTGAGTGACCATAAATCTGTACACACGGGTGTGACTGAGTGAACGTAAGTCTGTACATACGGGAATAACAGAGTGAACATAAATCTGTACTCACGGGTATAACTGAGTGACCATACATCTGAACACACACGGGTGTGACTGAGTGACCATAAATCTGTACACACGGGTATAACTGAGTGACCATAAATCTGTATACATGGGTGTGACTGAGTGACCATAAATCTGAACACACGGGTGTGACTGAGTGAACATATGTCTGTACACACGGGTATAACTGAGTGACCATAAATCTGTACACCCGTGTGTGACTGAGTGACCATAAATCTGTACACAGGAGTGTGTCTGAGTGACCATAAATCTGTACACACGGGTATAACTGAGTGAACATAAATCTGTACACATGGGTGTGACTGAATGACCATAAATCTGTATTCACGGGTGTGACTGAGTGACCATAAATCTGTACACACGGGTGTGACTGAGTGACCATAAATCTGTACACACGGGTGTGACTGAATGACCATAAATCTGTTTACATGGGTGTGACTGAGTGACCATAAATCTGTACACACGGGTGTGACTGAGTGACCATAAATCTGTACACACGTGTATAACTGAGTGACCATAAATCTGTATACACGGGTGTGACTGATTGCCCAGAAGTCTGTACACACGGGAATAACTGAGTGACCATAAACCTGTACACACGGCTGTGACTGAGTGACCATAAATATGTACACACGGGAGTGACTGAGTGAACATAAGTATGTACACACGGGTATACCTGAGTGAACATAAATCTGTATACACGGGTGTGACTGAGTGACCATAAATCTGTACACACGGGTGTGACTGAGTGAACATAAGTCTGTTCACACGGGTATAACTGAGTGACCATAAATCTGTACACACGGGTGTGACTGAGTGAACATAAGTCTGTACACACGGGTATAACTGAGTGAACATAAATCTGTATACACCTATATAACAGAGTGACCATAAGTCTGTATACACGGGTGTGACTGAGTGACCATAAGTCTGTACACACGGGTATAACTGAGTGACAATAAATCTGTACACACGGCTGTGACTGAGTGACCATAAATCTGTACACACGGGTATAACTGAGTGACCATAAATCTGTATACACGGGTGTGACTGAGTGACCATAAATCTGTACACACGGGTGTGACTGAGAGACCATATGTCTGTACACACGGCTATAACTGAGTGACCATAAATCTGTACACACGGGTGTGACTGAGTGACCATAAGTCTGTACACACAGGTATAACTGAGTGACCAAAAATCTGTATGCACGGGTATAACTGAGTGACTATAAATCTGTACACACAGGAATAACTGAGTGACCATAAATCTGTACACAAGGCTGTGACTGAGTAACCATAAATCTGTACACACGGGTATAACTGAGTGACCATAAATCTGTACACACGGCTGTGACTGAGTGACCATGAATGTGTATACACGGGTGTGACTGAGTGACCATAAATCTGTATACACGGGTGTGATTGAGTGACCATAAATCTGTACACATGGGTGTGACTGAGTGAACATAAGTCTGTACACACAGGTATAACTGAGTGAACATAAATCTGTATACACGGATATAACAGAGTGACCATAAATCTGTATACACGGGTGTGACTGAGTGACCATAAGTCTGTACACACGGGTATAACTGAGTGACAATAAATCTGTACACACGGGTGTGACTGAGTGACCATAAATCTGTACACACGGGTATAACTGAGTGACCATAAATCTGTATACACGGGTGTGACTGAGTGACCATAAATCTGTACACACGTGTATAAATGAGTGACCATAAATCTGTATACACGGGTGTGACTGAGTGACATAAATCTGTACACACGGGTGTGACTGAGAGACCATAAGTCTGTACACACGGCTATAACTGAGTGACCATAAATCTGTACACACGGGGGTGACTGAGTGACCATAAGTCTGTACACACGGGTATAACTGAGTGACCAAAAATCTGTATGCACGGGTATAACTGAGTGACTATAAATCTGTACACACGGGAATAACTGAGTGACCATAAGTCTGTACACACAGGGATGATTCAGTAACCATAAATCTGTACCTACAGACATAACTGAGTGACCATAAATCTGTACACATGGGTGTGACTGAGTGACCATAAATCTGCACACACAGGTATAACTGAGTGAACATAAATCTGTACACACGGGTGTGACTGGATGACCATAAGTCTGTACACACGGGTATAACTGAGTGACCATAAATCTGTACACACGGGTGTGACTGAGTAACCATAAATCTGTACACACGGGTATAACTGAGTGACCATAATTCTGTACACAAGGCTGTGACTGAGTGAACTTAAGTCTGTACCCACGGGTATAACTGAGTGACCATAAATCTGTATACACGGGTGTGACTGAGTGACAGTAAATCTGTATACACGGGTGTGACTGAGTGAACATAAGTCTGTACACACGGGTATAACTGAGTGAACATAAATCTGTATACATGGGTCTGACTGAGTGACCATAAATCTGAACACACGGGTGTGACTGAGTGACCATAAATCTGTACACACGGGTGTGACTGAATGACCATAAATCTGTTTACATGGGTGTGACTGAGTGAACATAAATCTGTACACATGCGTGTGACTGAATGACCATAAATCTGTATACACGGGTGTGACTGAGTGACCATAAATCTGTACACACGGGTGTGACTGAGTGACCATAAATCTGTACACACGGGTGTGACTGAATGACCATAAATCTGTTTACATGGGTGTGACTGAGTGACCATAAATCTGTACACACGGGTGTGACTGAGTGAACACAAGTCTGTACACACGGGTATAACTGAGTGACTATAAATCTGTACACACGGGAATAACTGAGTTACCATAAGTCTGTACACACAGGGATGATTCAGTAACCATAAATCTGTACCTACAGACATAACAGAGTGACCATAAATCTGTATACACAGGTATAACTGAGTGAACATAAATCAGTACACATGGGTGTGACTGAATGACCATAAGTCTGTACACACGGGTATAACTGAGTGACCATAAATCTGTACACACGGGTGTGACTGAGTAACCATAAATCTGTACACACGGGTATAACTGAGTGACCATAAATCTGTACGCACGGCTGTGACTGAGTGACCATAAATGTGTATACACGGGTGTGACTGAGTGACAGTAAATCTGTATACACGGGTGTGACTGAGTGAACATAAGTCTGTACACACGGGTATAACTGAGTGACCATAAATCTGTACACACGGGTGTGACTGAGTGAACATAAGTCTGTACCCACGGGTATAACTGAGTGACCATAAATCTGTATACACGGGTGTGACTGAGTGACCATAAGTCTGTACACACGGGTGTGACTGAGTGACAGTAAATCTGTATACACGGGTGTGACTGAGTGACCATAAATCTGTACACACGGGTGTGACTGAGTGACAGTAAATCTGTATACACGAGTGTGACTGAGTGAACATAAGTCTATACACATGGGTATAACTGAGTGACCATAAATCTGTACACACGGGTGTGACTCAGTGAACGTAAGTCTGTACATACGGGAATAACAGAGTGAACATAAATCTGTACACACGGGTGTGACTGAGTGACCATAAATCTGTACACACGGGTATAACTGAGTGAACATAAATCTGTATACATGGGTCTGACTGAGTGACCATAAATCTGAACACACGGGTGTGACTGAGTGACCATAAATCTGTACACACGGGTGTGACTGAATGACCATAAATCTGTTTACATGGGTGTGACTGAGTGAACATAAATCTGTACACATGGGTGTGACTGAATGACCATAAATCTGTATACACGGGTGTGACTGAGTGACCATAAATCTGTACACACGGGTGTGACTGAGTGACCATAAATCTGTACACACGGGTGTGACTCAATGACCATAAATCTGTTTACATGGGTGTGACTGAGTGACCATAAATCTGTACACACGGGTGTGACTGAGTGAACACAAGTCTGTACACACGGGTATAACTGAGTGACCAAAAATCTGTATGCACGGGTATAACTGAGTGACTATAAATCTGTACACACGGGAATAACTGAGTTACCATAAGTCTGTACACACAGGGATGATTCAGTAACCATAAATCTGTACCTACAGACATAACTGAGTGACCATAAATCTGTACACACGGGTATAACTGCGTGACCATAAATCTGTACACTTGGGTGTGACTGAGTGACCATAAATCTGCACACACAGGTATAACTGAGTGAACATAAATCAGTACACATGGGTGTGACTGAATGACCATAAGTCTGTACACACGGGTATAACTGAGTGACCATAAATCTGTACACACTGGTGTGACTGAGTAACCATAAATCTGTACACACGGGTATAACTGAGTGACCATAAATCTGTACGCACGGCTGTGACTGAGTGACCATAAATGTGTATACACGGGTGTGACTGAGTGAACATAAATCTGTATACACGGGTGTGTCTGAGTGACCATAAGTCTGTACACACGGATATAACTGAGTGACCATAAGTCTGTACACACGGGTGTGACTGAGTGAACATAAGTCTGTACACACGGGTATAACTGAGTGACCATAAATCTGTATACACGGGTGTGACTGAGTGACCATAAGTCTGTATACACGGGTATAAGTGAGTGACCATAAATCTGTACACACTGGTGTGACTGAGTGACAGTAAATCTGTATACACGGGTGTGACTGAGTGAACATAAGTCTATACACATGGGTATAACTGAGTGACCATAAATCTGTACACACGGGTGTGACTGAGTGAACGTAAGTCTGTACATACGGGAATAACAGAGTGAACATAAATCTGTATTCACGGGTATAACTGAGTGACCATACATCTGAACACACACGGGTGTGACTGAGTGACCATAAATCTGTACACACGGGTATAACTGAGTGAACATAAATCTGTATACATGGGTGTGACTGAGTGACCATAAATCTGAACACACGGGTGTGACTGAGTGAACATATGTCTGTACACACGGGTATAACTGAGTGACCATAAATCTGTACACCCGTGTGTGACTGAGTGACCATAAATCTGTACAGAGGAGTGTGTCTGAGTGACCATAAATCTGTACACACGGGTATAACTGAGTGAACATAAATCTGTACACATGGGTGTGACTGAATGACCATAAATCTGTATTCACGGGTGTGACTGAGTGACCATAAATCTGTACACACGGGTGTGACTGAGTGACCATAAATCTGTACACACGGGTGTGACTGAATGACCATAAATCTGTTTACATGGGTGTGACTGAGTGACCATAAATCTGTACACACGGGTGTGACTGAGTGACCATAAATCTGTACACACGTGTATAACTGAGTGACCATAAATCTGTATACACGGGTGTGACTGATTGCCCATAAGTCTGTACACACGGGAATAACTGAGTGACCATAAACCTGTACACACGGCTGTGACTGAGTGACCATAAATATGTACACACGGGAGTGACTGAGTGAACATAAGTATGTACACACGGGTATACCTGAGTGAACATAAATCTGTATACACGGGTGTGACTGAGTGACCATAAATCTGTACACACGGGTGTGACTGAGTGAACATAAGTCTGTTCACACGGGTATAACTGAGTGACCATAAATCTGTACACACGGGTGTGACTGAGTGAACATAAGTCTGTACACACGGGTATAAATGAGTGAACATAAATCTGTATACACGGATATAACAGAGTGACCATAAGTCTGTATACACGGGTGTGACTGAGTGACCATAAGTGTGTACACACGGGTATAACTGAGTGACAATAAATCTGTACACACGGGTGTGACTGAGTGACCATAAATCTGTACACACGGGTATAACTGAGTGACCATAAATCTGTATACACGGGTGTGACTGAGTGACCATAAATCTGTACACACGGGTGTGACTGAGAGACCATATGTCTGTACACACGGCTATAACTGAGTGACCATAAATCTGTACACACGGGTGTGACTGAGTGACCATAAGTCTGTACACACAGGTATAACTGAGTGACCAAAAATCTGTATGCACGGGTATAACTGAGTGACTATAAATCTGTACACACGGGAATAACTGAGTGACCATAAATCTGTACACAAGGCTGTGACTGAGTAACCATAAATCTGTACACACGGGTATAACTGAGTGACCATAAATCTGTACACACGGCTGTGACTGAGTGACCATGAATGTGTATACACGGGTGTGACTGAGTGACCATAAATCTGTACACACGGGTGTGATTGAGTGACCATAAATCTGTACACATGGGTGTGACTGAGTGAACATAAGTCTGTACACACAGGTATAACTGAGTGAACATAAATCTGTATACACGGATATAACAGAGTGACCATAAATCTGTATACACGGGTGTGACTGAGTGACCATAAGTCTGTACACACGGGTATAACTGAGTGACCATAAATCTGTATACACGGGTGTGACTGAGTGACCATAAATCTGTACACACGTGTATAAATGAGTGACCATAAATCTGTATACACGGGTGTGACTGAGTGACATAAATCTGTACACACGGGTGTGACTGAGAGACCATAAGTCTGTACACACGGCTATAACTGAGTGACCATAAATCTGTACACACGGGGGTGACTGAGTGACCATAAGTCTGTACACACGGGTATAACTGAGTGACCAAAAATCTGTATGCACGGGTATAACTGAGTGACTATAAATCTGTACACACGGGAATAACTGAGTGACCATAAGTCTGTACACACAGGGATGATTCAGTAACCATAAATCTGTACCTACAGACATAACTGAGTGACCATAAATCTGTACACACGGGTATAACTGAGTGACCATAAATCTGTACACATGGGTGTGACTGAGTGACCATAAATCTGCACACACAGGTATAACTGAGTGAACATAAATCTGTACACACGGGTGTGACTGAATGACCATAAGTCTGTACACACGGGTATAACTGAGTGACCATAAATCTGTACACACGGGTGTGACTGAGTAACCATAAATCTGTACACACGGGTATAACTGAGTGACCATAATTCTGTACACAAGGCTGTGACTGAGTGAACATAAGTCTGTACCCACGGGTCTAACTGAGTGACCATAAATCTGTATACACGGGTGTGACTGAGTGACAGTAAATCTGTATACACGGGTGTGACTGAGTGAACATAAGTCTGTACACACGGGTATAACTGAGTGAACATAAATCTGTATACATGGGTCTGACTGAGTGACCATAAATCTGAACACACGGGTGTGACTGAGTGACCATAAATCTGTACACACGGGTGTGACTGAGCGAACATAAATCTGTTTACATGGGTGTGACTGAGTGAACATAAATCTGTACACATGGGTGTGACTGAATGACCATAAATCTGTATACACGGGTGTGACTGAGTGACCATAAATCTGTACACACGGGTGTGACTGAGTGACCATAAATCTGTACACACGGGTGTGACTGAATGACCATAAATCTGTTTACATGGGTGTGACTGAGTGACCATAAATCTGTACACACGGGTGTGACTGAGTGAACACAAGTCTGTATACACGGGTATAACTGAGTGACTATAAATCTGTACACACGGGAATAACTGAGTTACCATAAGTCTGTACACACAGGGATGATTCAGTAACCATAAATCTGTACCTACAGACATAACTGAGTGACCATAAATCTGTACACACGGGTATAACTGCGTGACCATAAATCTGTACACATGGGTGTGACTGAGTGACCATAAATCTGCACACACAGGTATAACTGAGTGAACATAAATCAGTACACATGGGTGTGACTGAATGACCATAAGTCTGTACACACGGGTATAACTGAGTGACCATAAATCTGTACACACGGGTGTGACTGAGTAACCATAAATCTGTACACACGGGTATAACTGAGTGACCATAAATCTGTACGCACGGCTGTGACTGAGTGACCATAAATGTGTATACACGGGTGTGACTGAGTGACAGTAAATCTGTATACACGGGTGTGACTGAGTGAACATAAGTCTGTACACACGGGTATAACTGAATGACCATAAATCTGTACACACGGGTGTGACTGAGTGAACATAAGTCTGTACCCACGGGTATAACTGAGTGACCATAAATCTGTATACACGGGTGTGACTGAGTGACCATAAGTCTGTACACACGGGTATAAGTGTGTGACCATAAATCTGTACACACGGGATGGACTGAGTGACAGTAAATCTGTATACACGGGTGTGACTGAGTGAACATAAGTCTATACACATGGGTATAACTGAGTGACCATAAATCTGTACACACGGGTGTGACTGAGTGAACGTAAGTCTGTACATACGGGAATAACAGAGTGAACATAAATCTGTACACACGGGTGTGACTGAGTGACCATAAATCTGTACACACGGGTATAACTGAGTGAACATAAATCTGTATACATGGGTCTGACTGAGTGACCATAAATCTGAACACACGGGTGTGACTGAGTGACCATAAATCTGTACACACGGGTGTGACTGAATGACCATAAATCTGTTTACATGGGTGTGACTGAGTGAACATAAATCTGTACACATGGGTGTGACTGAATGACCATAAATCTGTATACACGGGTGTGACTGAGTGACCATAAATCTGTACACACGGGTGTGACTGAGTGACCATAAATCTGTACACACGGGTGTGACTGAATGACCATAAATCTGTTTACATGGGTGTGACTGAGTGACCATAAATCTGTATACACGGGTGTGACTGAGTGAACACAAGTCTGTACACACGGGTATAACTGAGTGACCAAAAATCTGTATGCACGGGTATAACTGAGTGACTATAAATCTGTACACACGGGAATAACTGAGTTACCATAAGTCTGTACACACAGGGATGATTCAGTAACCATAAATCTGTACCTACAGACATAACTGAGTGACCATAAATCTGTACACACGGGTATAACTGCGTGACCATAAATCTGTACACATGGGTGTGACTGAGTGACCATAAATCTGCACACACAGGTATAACTGAGTGAACATAAATCAGTACACATGGGTGTGACTGAATGACCATAAGTCTGTACACACGGGTATAACTGAGTGACCATAAATCTGTACACACTGGTGTGACTGAGTAACGATAAATCTGTACACACGGGTATAACTGAGTGACCATAAATCTGTACGCACGGCTGTGACTGAGTGACCATAAATGTGTATACACGGGTGTGACTGAGTGACCATAAATCTGTATACACGGGTGTGACTGAGTGACCATAAATCTGTACACACGGGTGTGACTGAGTTAACATAAGTCTGTACACACGGGTGTGACTGAGTGAACATAAGTCTGTACACACGGGTATAACTGAGTGACCATAAATCTGTATACACGGGTGTGACTGAGTGACCATAAGTCTGTATACACGGGTATAAGTGAGTGACCATAAATCTGTACACACTGGTGTGACTGAGTGACAGTAAATCTGTACACACGGGTGTGACTGAGTGAACGTAAGTCTGTACATACGGGAATAACAGAGTGAACATAAATCTGTACACACGGGTGTGACTGAGTGACCATAAATCTGTACACACGGGTATAACTGAGTGAACATAAGTCTGTACCCACGGGTCTAACTGAGTGACCATAAATCTGTATACACGGGTGTGACTGAGTGACAGTAAATCTGTATACACGGGTGTGACTGAGTGAACATAAGTCTGTACACACGGGTATAACTGAGTGAACATAAATCTGTATACATGGGTCTGACTGAGTGACCATAAATCTGAACACACGGGTGTGACTGAGTGACCATAAATCTGTACACACGGGTGTGACTGAATGACCATAAATCTGTTTACATGGGTGTGACTGAGTGAACATAAATCTGTACACATGGGTGTGACTGAATGACCATAAATCTGTATACACGGGTGTGACTGAGTGACCATAAATCTGTACACACGGGTGTGACTGAGTGACCATAAATCTGTACACACGGGTGTGACTGAATGACCATAAATCTGTTTACATGGGTGTGACTGAGTGACCATAAATCTGTACACACGGGTGTGACTGAGTGAACACAAGTCTGTACACACGGGTATAACTGAGTGACTATAAATCTGTACACACGGGAATAACTGAGTTACCATAAGTCTGTACACACAGGGATGATTCAGTAACCATAAATCTGTACCTACAGACATAACTGAGTGACCATAAATCTGTACACACGGGTATAACTGCGTGACCATAAATCTGTACACATGGGTGTGACTGAGTGACCATAAATCTGCACACACAGGTATAACTGAGTGAACATAAATCAGTACACATGGGTGTGACTGAATGACCATAAGTCTGTACACACGGGTATAACTGAGTGACCATAAATCTGTACACACGGGTGTGACTGAGTAACCATAAATCTGTACACACGGGTATAACTGAGTGACCATAAATCTGTACGCACGGCTGTGACTGAGTGACCATAAATGTGTATACACGGGTGTGACTGAGTGACAGTAAATCTGTATACACGGGTGTGACTGAGTGAACATAAGTCTGTACACACGGGTATAACTGAATGACCATAAATCTGTACACACGGGTGTGACTGAGTGAACATAAGTCTGTACCCACGGGTATAACTGAGTGACCATAAATCTATATACACGGGTGTGACTGAGTGACCATAAGTCTGTACACACGGGTATAAGTGTGTGACCATAAATCTGTACACACGGGATGGACTGAGTGACAGTAAATCTGTATACACGGGTGTGACTGAGTGAACATAAGTCTATACACATGGGTATAACTGAGTGACCATAAATCTGTACACACGGGTGTGACTGAGTGAACGTAAGTCTGTACATACGGGAATAACAGAGTGAACATAAATCTGTACACACGGGTGTGACTGAGTGACCATAAATCTGTACACACGGGTATAACTGAGTGAACATAAATCTGTATACATGGGTCTGACTGAGTGACCATAAATCTGAACACACGGGTGTGACTGAGTGACCATAAATCTGTACACACGGGTGTGACTGAATGACCATAAATCTGTTTACATGGGTGTGACTGAGTGAACATAAATCTGTACACATGGGTGTGACTGAATGACCATAAATCTGTATACACGGGTGTGACTGAGTGACCATAAATCTGTACACACGGGTGTGACTGAGTGACCATAAATCTGTACACACGGGTGTGACTGAATGACCATAAATCTGTTTACATGGGTGTGACTGAGTGACCATAAATCTGTATACACGGGTGTGACTGAGTGAACACAAGTCTGTACACACGGGTATAACTGAGTGACCAAAAATCTGTATGCACGGGTATAACTGAGTGACTATAAATCTGTACACACGGGAATAACTGAGTTACCATAAGTCTGTACACACAGGGATGATTCAGTAACCATAAATCTGTACCTACAGACATAACTGAGTGACCATAAATCTGTACACACGGGTATAACTGCGTGACCATAAATCTGTACACATGGGTGTGACTGAGTGACCATAAATCTGCACACACAGGTATAACTGAGTGAACATAAATCAGTACACATGGGTGTGACTGAATGACCATAAGTCTGTACACACGGGTATAACTGAGTGACCATAAATCTGTACACACTGGTGTGACTGAGTAACGATAAATCTGTACACACGGGTATAACTGAGTGACCATAAATCTGTACGCACGGCTGTGACTGAGTGACCATAAATGTGTATACACGGGTGTGACTGAGTGACCATAAATCTGTATACACGGGTGTGACTGAGTGACCATAAATCTGTACACACGGGTGTGACTGAGTTAACATAAGTCTGTACACACGGGTGTGACTGAGTGAACATAAGTCTGTACACACGGGTATAACTGAGTGACCATAAATCTGTATACACGGGTGTGACTGAGTGACCATAAGTCTGTATACACGGGTATAAGTGAGTGACCATAAATCTGTACACACTGGTGTGACTGAGTGACAGTAAATCTGTATACACGGGTGTGACTGAGTGAACATAAGTCTATACACATGGGTATAACTGAGTGACCATAAATCTGTACACACGGGTGTGACTGAGTGAACGTAAGTCTGTACATACGGGAATAACAGAGTGAACATAAATCTGTACTCACGGGTATAACTGAGTGACCATACATCTGAACACACACGGGTGTGACTGAGTGACCATAAATCTGTACACACGGGTATAACTGAGTGAACATAAATCTGTATACATGGGTCTGACTGAGTGACCATAAATCTGAACACACGGGTGTGACTGAGTGAACATATGTCTGTACACACGGGTATAACTGAGTGACCATAAATCTGTACACCCGTGTGTGACTGAGTGACCATAAATCTGTACACAGGAGTGTGTCTGAGTGACCATAAATCTGTACACACGGGTATAACTGAGTGAACATAAATCTGTACACATGGGTGTGACTGAATGACCATAAATCTGTATTCACGGGTGTGACTGAGTGACCATAAATCTGTACACACGGGTGTGACTGAGTGACCATAAATCTGTACACACGGGTGTGACTGAATGACCATAAATCTGTTTACATGGGTGTGACTGAGTGACCATAAATCTGTACACACGGGTGTGACTGAGTGACCATAAATCTGTACACACGTGTATAACTGAGTGACCATAAATCTGTATACACGGGTGTGACTGATTGCCCATAAGTCTGTACACACGGGAATAACTGAGTGACCATAAACCTGTACACACAGCTGTGACTGAGAGACCATAAATATGTACACACGGGAGTGACTGAGTGAATATAAGTATGTACACACGGGTATACCTGAGTGAACATAAATCTGTATACACGGGTGTGACTGAGTGACCATAAATCTGTACACACGGGTGTGACTGAGTGAACATAAGTCTGTTCACACGGGTATAACTGAGTGACCATAAATCTGTACACACGGGTGTGACTGAGTGAACATAAGTCTGTACACACGGGTATAACTGAGTGAACATAAATCTGTATACACGGATATAACAGAGTGACCATAAGTCTGTATACACGGGTGTGACTGAGTGACCATAAGTCTGTACACACGGGTATAACTGAGTGACCATAAATCTGTACACACGGGTGTGACTGAGTGACCATAAATCTGTACACACGGGTATAACTGAGTGACCATAAATCTGTATACACGGGTGTGACTGAGTGACCATAAATCTGTACACACGGGTGTGACTGAGAGACCATATGTCTGTACACACGGCTATAACTGAGTGACCATAAATCTGTACACACGGGTGTGACTGAGTGACCATAAGTCTGTACACACAGGTATAACTGAGTGACCAAATATCTGTATGCACGGGTATAACTGAGTGACTATAAATCTGTACACACGGGAATAACTGAGTGACCATAAATCTGTACACAAGGCTGTGACTGAGTAACCATAAATCTGTACACACGGGTATAACTGAGTGACCATAAATCTGTACACACGGCTGTGACTGAGTGACCATGAATGTGTATACACGGGTGTGACTGAGTGACCATAAATCTGTACAAACGGGTGTGATTGAGTGACCATAAATCTGTACACATGGGTGTGACTGAGTGAACATAAGTCTGTACACACAGGTATAACTGAGTGAACATAAATCTGTATACACGGATATAACAGAGTGACCATAAATCTGTATACACGGGTGTGACTGAGTGACCATAAATCTGTAAACACGTGTATAAATGAGTGACCATAAATCTGTATACACGGGTGTGACTGAGTGACATAAATCTGTACACACGGGTGTGACTGAGAGACCATAAGTCTGTACACACGGCTATAACTGAGTGACAGTAAATCTGTACACTCGGGGGTGACTGAGAGACCATAAGTTTGTACACACGGCTATAACTGAGTGACCATAAATCTGTACACACGGGGGTGACTGAGTGACCATAAGTCTGTACACACGGGTATAACTGAGTGACCAAAAATCTGTACACACGGGTATAACTGAGTGACCATAAGTCTGTACACACAGGGATGATTCAGTAACCATAAATCTGTACCTACAGACATAACTGAGTGACCATAAATCTGTACACACGGGTATAACTGAGTGACCATAAATCTGTACACATGGGTGTGACTGAGTGACCATAAATCTGCACACACAGGTATAACTGAGTGAACATAAATCAGTACACATGGGTGTGACTGAATGACCATAAGTCTGTACACACGGGTATAACTGAGTGACCATAAATCTGTACACACGGGTGTGACTGAGTAACCATAAATCTGTACACACGGGTATAACTGAGTGACCATAAATCTGTACGCACGGCTGTGACTGAGTGACCATAAATGTGTATACACGGGTGTGACTGAGTGACAGTAAATCTGTATACACGGGTGTGACTGAGTGAACATAAGTCTGTACACACGGGTATAACTGAATGACCATAAATCTGTACACACGGGTGTGACTGAGTGAACATAAGTCTGTACCCACGGGTATAACTGAGTGACCATAAATCTGTATACACGGGTGTGACTGAGTGACCATAAGTCTGTACACACGGGTATAAGTGTGTGACCATAAATCTGTACACACGGGTGTGACTGAGTGACAGTAAATCTGTATACACGGGTGTGACTGAGTGAACATAAGTCTATACACATGGGTATAACTGAGTGACCATAAATCTGTACACACGGGTGTGACTGAGTGAACATAAGTCTGTACACACGGGTATAACTGAGTGAACATAAATCTGTATACACGGATATAACAGAGTGACCATAAGTCTGTATACACGGGTGTGACTGAGTGACCATAAGTCTGTACACACGGGTATAACTGAGTGACCATAAATCTGTACACACGGGTGTGACTGAGTGACCATAAATCTGTACACACGGGTATAACTGAGTGACCATAAATCTGTATACACGGGTGTGACTGAGTGACCATAAATCTGTACACACGGGTGTGACTGAGAGACCATATGTCTGTACACACGGCTATAACTGAGTGACCATAAATCTGTACACACGGGTGTGACTGAGTGACCATAAGTCTGTACACACAGGTATAACTGAGTGACCAAATATCTGTATGCACGGGTATAACTGAGTGACTATAAATCTGTACACACGGGAATAACTGAGTGACCATAAATCTGTACACAAGGCTGTGACTGAGTAACCATAAATCTGTACACACGGGTATAACTGAGTGACCATAAATCTGTACACACGGCTGTGACTGAGTGACCATGAATGTGTATACACGGGTGTGACTGAGTGACCATAAATCTGTACAAACGGGTGTGATTGAGTGACCATAAATCTGTACACATGGGTGTGACTGAGTGAACATAAGTCTGTACACACAGGTATAACTGAGTGAACATAAATCTGTATACACGGATATAACAGAGTGACCATAAATCTGTATACACGGGTGTGACTGAGTGACCATAAATCTGTAAACACGTGTATAAATGAGTGACCATAAATCTGTATACACGGGTGTGACTGAGTGACATAAATCTGTACACACGGGTGTGACTGAGAGACCATAAGTCTGTACACACGGCTATAACTGAGTGACAGTAAATCTGTACACTCGGGGGTGACTGAGAGACCATAAGTTTGTACACACGGCTATAACTGAGTGACCATAAATCTGTACACACGGGGGTGACTGAGTGACCATAAGTCTGTACACACGGGTATAACTGAGTGACCAAAAATCTGTACACACGGGTATAACTGAGTGACCATAAGTCTGTACACACAGGGATGATTCAGTAACCATAAATCTGTACCTACAGACATAACTGAGTGACCATAAATCTGTACACACGGGTATAACTGAGTGACCATAAATCTGTACACATGGGTGTGACTGAGTGACCATAAATCTGCACACACAGGTATAACTGAGTGAACATAAATCAGTACACATGGGTGTGACTGAATGACCATAAGTCTGTACACACGGGTATAACTGAGTGACCATAAATCTGTACACACGGGTGTGACTGAGTAACCATAAATCTGTACACACGGGTATAACTGAGTGACCATAAATCTGTACGCACGGCTGTGACTGAGTGACAGTAAATCTGTATACACGGGTGTGACTGAGTGAACATAAGTCTGTACACACGGGTATAACTGAATGACCATAAATCTGTACACACGGGTGTGACTGAGTGAACATAAGTCTGTACCCACGGGTATAACTGAGTGACCATAAATCTGTATACACGGGTGTGACTGAGTGACCATAAGTCTGTACACACGGGTATAAGTGTGTGACCATAAATCTGTACACACGGGTGTGACTGAGTGACAGTAAATCTGTATACACGGGTGTGACTGAGTGAACATAAGTCTATACACATGGGTATAACTGAGTGACCATAAATCTGTACACACGGGTGTGACTGAGTGAACGTAAGTCTGTACATACGGGAATAACAGAGTGAACATAAATCTGTACACACGGGTGTGACTGAGTGACCATAAATCTGTACACACGGGTATAACTGAGTGAACATAAATCTGTATACATGGGTCTGACTGAGTGACCATAAATCTGAACACACGGGTGTGACTGAGTGACCATAAATCTGTACACACGGGTGTGACTGAATGACCATAAATCTGTTTCCATGGGTGTGACTGAGTGAACATAAATCTGTACACATGGGTGTGACTGAATGACCATAAATCTGTATACACGGGTGTGACTGAGTGACCATAAATCTGTACACACGGGTGTGACTGAGTGACCATAAATCTGTACACACGGGTGTGACTGAATGACCATAAATCTGTTTACATGGGTGTGACTGAGTGACCATAAATCTGTACACACGGGTGTGACTGAGTGAACACAAGTCTGTACACACGGGTATAACTGAGTGACCAAAAATCTGTATGCACGGGTATAACTGAGTGACTATAAATCTGTACACACGGGAATAACTGAGTTACCATAAGTCTGTACACACAGGGATGATTCAGTAACCATAAATCTGTACCTACAGACATAACTGAGTGACCATAAATCTGTACACACGGGTATAACTGCGTGACCATAAATCTGTACACATGGGTGTGACTGAGTGACCATAAATCTGCACACACAGGTATAACTGAGTGACCATAAATCAGTACACATGGGTGTGACTGAATGACCATAAGTCTGTACACACGGGTATAACTGAGTGACCATAAATCTGTACACACTGGTGTGACTGAGTAACCATAAATCTGTACACACGGGTATAACTGAGTGACCATAAATCTGTACGCACGGCTGTGACTGAGTGACCATAAATGTGTATACACGGGTGTGACTGAGTGACCATAAATCTGTATACACGGGTGTGACTGAGTGACCATAAATCTGTACACACGGGTGTGACTGAGTTAACATAAGTCTGTACACACGGGTATAACTGAGTGACCATAAATCTGTATACACGGGTGTGACTGAGTGACCATAAGTCTGTATACACGGGTATAAGTGAGTGACCATAAATCTGTACACACTGGTGTGACTGAGTGACAGTAAATCTGTATACACGGGTGTGACTGAGTGAACATAAGTCTATACACATGGGTATAACTGAGTGACCATAAATCTGTACACACGGGTGTGACTGAGTGAACGTAAGTCTGTACATACGGGAATAACAGAGTGAACATAAATCTGTACTCACGTGTATAACTGAGTGACCATAAATCTGTACACACGGGTATAACTGAGTGAACATAAATCTGTACACACGGGTATAACTGAGTGAACATAAATCTGTATACATGGGTCTGACTGAGTGACCATAAATCTGAACACACGGGTGTGACTGAGTGAACATATGTCTGTACACACGGGTATAACTGAGTGACCATAAATCTGTACACCCGTGTGTGACTGAGTGACCATAAATCTGTACACAGGAGTGTGTCTGAGTGACCATAAATCTGTACACACGGGTATAACTGAGTGAACATAAATCTGTACACATGGGTGTGACTGAATGACCATAAATCTGTATTCACGGGTGTGACTGAGTGACCATAAATCTGTACACACGGGTGTGACTGAGTGACCATAAATCTGTACACACGGGTGTGACTGAATGACCATAAATCTGTTTACATGGGTGTGACTGAGTGACCATAAATCTGTACACACGGGTGTGACTGAGTGAACATAAATCTGTACACACGTGTATAACTGAGTGACCATAAATCTGTATACACGGGTGTGACTGATTGCCCATAAGTCTGTACACACGGGAATAACTGAGTGACCATAAACCTGTACACACGGCTGTGACTGAGAGACCATAAATATGTACACACGGGAGTGACTGAGTGAACATAAGTATGTACACACGGGTATACCTGAGTGAACATAAATCTGTATACACGGGTGTGACTGAGTGACCATAAATCTGTACACACGGGTGTGACTGAGTGAACATAAGTCTGTTCACACGGGTAAAACTGAGTGACCATAAATCTGTACACACGGGTGTGACTGAGTGAACATAAGTCTGTACACACGGGTATAACTGAGTGAACATAAATCTGTATACACGGATATAACAGAGTGACCATAAGTCTGTATACACGGGTGTGACTGAGTGACCATAAGTCTGTACACACGGGTATAACTGAGTGACCATAAATCTGTACACACGGGTGTGACTGAGTGACCATAAATCTGTACACACGGGTATAACTGAGTGACCATAAATCTGTATACACGGGTGTGACTGAGTGACCATAAATCTGTACACACGGGTGTGACTGAGAGACCATATGTCTGTACACACGGCTATAACTGAGTGACCATAAATCTGTACACACGGGTGTGACTGAGTGACCATAAGTCTGTACACACAGGTATAACTGAGTGACCAAATATCTGTATGCACGGGTATAACTGAGTGACTATAAATCTGTACACACGGGAATAACTGAGTGACCATAAATCTGTACACAAGGCTGTGACTGAGTAACCATAAATCTGTACACACGGGTATAACTGAGTGACCATAAATCTGTACACACGGCTGTGACTGAGTGACCATGAATGTGTATACACGGGTGTGACTGAGTGACCATAAATCTGTACAAACGGGTGTGATTGAGTGACCATAAATCTGTACACATGGGTGTGACTGAGTGAACATAAGTCTGTACACACAGGTATAACTGAGTGAACATAAATCTGTATACAAGAATATAACAGAGTGACCATAAATCTGTATACACGGGTGTGACTGAGTGACCATAAATCTGTAAACACGTGTATAAATGAGTGACCATAAATCTGTATACACGGGTGTGACTGAGTGACATAAATCTGTACACACGGGTGTGACTGAGAGACCATAAGTCTGTACACACGGCTATAACTGAGTGACCATAAATCTGTATACACGGGGGTGACTGAGAGACCATAAGTTTGTACACACGGCTATAACTGAGTGACCATAAATCTGCACACACAGGTATAACTGAGTGAACATAAATCAGTACACATGGGTGTGACTGAATGACCATAAGTCTGTACACACGGGTATAACTGAGTGACCATAAATCTGTACACACGGGTGTGACTGAGTAACCATAAATCTGTACACACGGGTATAACTGAGTGACCATAAATCTGTACGCACGGCTGTGACTGAGTGACCATAAATGTGTATACACGGGTGTGACTGAGTGAACATAAGTCTGTACACACGGGTATAACTGAATGACCATAAATCTGTACACACGGGTGTGACTGAGTGAACATAAGTCTGTACCCACGGGTATAACTGAGTGACCATAAATCTGTATACACGGGTGTGACTGAGTGACCATAAGTCTGTACACACGGGTATAAGTGTGTGACCATAAATCTGTACACACGGGTGTGACTGAGTGACAGTAAATCTGTATACACGGGTGTGACTGAGTGAACATAAGTCTATACACATGGGTATAACTGAGTGACCATAAATCTGTACACACGGGTGTGACTGAGTGAACGTAAGTCTGTACATACGGGAATAACAGAGTGAACATAAATCTGTACACACGGGTGTGACTGAGTGACCATAAATCTGTACACACGGGTATAACTGAGTGACCATAAATCTGTACACACGGGTGTGACTGAGTGAACGTAAGTCTGTACATACGGGAATAACTGAGTGAACATAAATCTGTACACATGGGTGTGACTGAGTGACCATAAATCTGTACACATGGGTATAACTGAGTGACCATAAATCTGTACACACGGGTGTGACTGAGTGAACGTAAGTCTGTACATACGGGAATAACTGAGTGAACATAAATCTGTACACATGGGTGTGACTGAATGACCATAAATCTGTACACACGGGTGTGACTGAATGACCATAAATCTGTTTCCATGGGTGTGACTGAGTGAACATAAATCTGTACACATGGGTGTGACTGAATGACCATAAATCTGTATACACGGGTGTGACTGAGTGACCATAAATCTGTACACACGGGTGTGACTGAGTGACCATAAATCTGTACACACGGGTGTGACTGAATGACCATAAATCTGTTTACATGGGTGTGACTGAGTGACCATAAATCTGTACACACGGGTGTGACTGAGTGAACACAAGTCTGTACACACGGGTATAACTGAGTGACCAAAAATCTGTATGCACGGGTATAACTGAGTGACTATAAATCTGTACACACGGGAATAACTGAGTTACCATAAGTCTGTACACACAGGGATGATTCAGTAACCATAAATCTGTACCTACAGACATAACTGAGTGACCATAAATCTGTACACACGGGTATAACTGCGTGACCATAAATCTGTACACATGGGTGTGACTGAGTGACCATAAATCTGCACACACAGGTATAACTGAGTGAACATAAATCAGTACACATGGGTGTGACTGAATGACCATAAGTCTGTACACACGGGTATAACTGAGTGACCATAAATCTGTACACACTGGTGTGACTGAGTAACCATAAATCTGTACACACGGGTATAACTGAGTGACCATAAATCTGTACGCACGGCTGTGACTGAGTGACCATAAATGTGTATACACGGGTGTGACTGAGTGACCATAAATCTGTATACACGGGTGTGACTGAGTGACCATAAATCTGTACACACGGGTGTGACTGAGTTAACATAAGTCTGTACACACGGGTGTGACTGAGTGAACATAAGTCTGTACACACGGGTATAACTGAGTGACCATAAATCTGTATACACGGGTGTGACTGAGTGACCATAAGTCTGTATACACGGGTATAAGTGAGTGACCATAAATCTGTACACACTGGTGTGACTGAGTGACAGTAAATCTGTATACACGGGTGTGACTGAGTGAACATAAGTCTATACACATGGGTATAACTGAGTGACCATAAATCTGTACACACGGGTGTGACTGAGTGAACGTAAGTCTGTACATACGGGAATAACAGAGTGAACATAAATCTGTACTCACGGGTATAACTGAGTGACCATAAATCTGTACACACGGGTATAACTGAGTGAACATAAATCTGTACACACGGGTATAACTGAGTGAACATAAATCTGTATACATGGGTCTGACTGAGTGACCATAAATCTGAACACACGGGTGTGACTGAGTGAACATATGTCTGTACACACGGGTATAACTGAGTGACCATAAATCTGTACACCCGTGTGTGACTGAGTGACCATAAATCTGTACACAGGAGTGTGTCTGAGTGACCATAAATCTGTACACACGGGTATAACTGAGTGAACATAAATCTGTACACATGGGTGTGACTGAATGACCATAAATCTGTATTCACGGGTGTGACTGAGTGACCATAAATCTGTACACACGGGTGTGACTGAGTGACCATAAATCTGTACACACGGGTGTGACTGAATGACCATAAATCTGTTTACATGGGTGTGACTGAGTGACCATAAATCTGTACACACGGGTGTGACTGAGTGAACATAAATCTGTACACACGTGTATAACTGAGTGACCATAAATCTGTATACACGGGTGTGACTGATTGCCCATAAGTCTGTACACACGGGAATAACTGAGTGACCATAAACCTGTACACACGGCTGTGACTGAGAGACCATAAATATGTACACACGGGAGTGACTGAGTGAACATAAGTATGTACACACGGGTATACCTGAGTGAACATAAATCTGTATACACGGGTGTGACTGAGTGACCATAAATCTGTACACACGGGTGTGACTGAGTGAACATAAGTCTGTTCACACGGGTAAAACTGAGTGACCATAAATCTGTACACACGGGTGTGACTGAGTGAACATAAGTCTGTACACACGGGTATAACTGAGTGAACATAAATCTGTATACACGGATATAACAGAGTGACCATAAGTCTGTATACACGGGTGTGACTGAGTGACCATAAGTCTGTACACACGGGTATAACTGAGTGACCATAAATCTGTACACACGGGTGTGACTGAGTGACCATAAATCTGTACACACGGGTATAACTGAGTGACCATAAATCTGTATACACGGGTGTGACTGAGTGACCATAAATCTGTACACACGGGTGTGACTGAGAGACCATATGTCTGTACACACGGCTATAACTGAGTGACCATAAATCTGTACACACGGGTGTGACTGAGTGACCATAAGTCTGTACACACAGGTATAACTGAGTGACCAAATATCTGTATGCACGGGTATAACTGAGTGACTATAAATCTGTACACACGGGAATAACTGAGTGACCATAAATCTGTACACAAGGCTGTGACTGAGTAACCATAAATCTGTACACACGGGTATAACTGAGTGACCATAAATCTGTAAACATGGCTGTGACTGAGTGACCATGAATGTGTATACACGGGTGTGACTGAGTGACCATAAATCTGTACAAACGGGTGTGATTGAGTGACCATAAATCTGTACACATGGGTGTGACTGAGTGAACATAAGTCTGTACACACAGGTATAACTGAGTGAACATAAATCTGTATACAAGAATATAACAGAGTGACCATAAATCTGTATACACGGGTGTGACTGAGTGACCATAAATCTGTAAACACGTGTATAAATGAGTGACCATAAATCTGTATACACGGGTGTGACTGAGTGACATAAATCTGTACACACGGGTGTGACTGAGAGACCATAAGTCTGTACACACGGCTATAACTGAGTGACAATAAATCTGTACACACGGGGGTGACTGAGAGACCATAAGTTTGTACACACGGCTATAACTGAGTGACCATAAATCTGTACACACGGGGGTGACTGAGTGACCATAAGTCTGTACACACGGGTATAACTGAGTGACCAAAAATCTGTACACACGGGTATAACTGAGTGACCATAAGTCTGTACACACAGGGATGATTCAGTAACCATAAATCTGTACCTACAGACATAACTGAGTGACCATAAATCTGTACACACGGGTATAACTGAGTGACCATAAATCTGTACACATGGGTGTGACTGAGTGACCATAAATCTGCACACACAGGTATAACTGAGTGAACATAAATCTGTACACACGGGTGTGACTGAATGACCATAAGTCTGTACACACGGGTATAACTGAGTGACCATAAATCTGTACACACGGGTGTGACTGAGTAACCATAAATCTGTACACACGGGTATAACTGAGTGACCATAAATCTGTACACAAGGCTGTGACTGAGTGACCATAAATGTGTATACACGGGTGTGACTGAGTGACCATAAATCTGTACACACAAGTGTGACTGAGTGACCATAAATCTGTACACACGGGTGTGACTGAGTGAACATAAGTCTGTACACACGGGTATAACTGAGTGACCATAAATCTGTACACACGGGTGTGACTGAGTGAACATAAGTCTGTACCCACGGGTATAACTGAGTGACCATAAATCTGTATACACGGGTGTGACTGAGTGACCATAAGTCTGTACACACGGGTATAAGTGAGTGACCATAAATCTGTACACACGGGTGTGACTGAGTGACAGTAAATCTGTATACACGGGTGTGACTGAGTGAACATAAGTCTATACACATGGGTATAACTGAGTGACCATAAATCTGTACACACGGGTGTGACTGAGTGAACGTAAGTCTGTACATACGGGAATAACAGAGTAAACATAAATCTGTACACACGGGTGTGACTGAGTGACCATAAATCTGTACACACGGGTATAACTGAGTGAACATAAATCTGTATACATGGGTCTGACTGAGTGACCATAAATCTGAACACACGGGTGTGACTGAGTGAACATAAGTCTGTACACACGGGTATAACTGAGTGACCATAAATCTGTACACCCGTGTGTGACTGAGTGACCATAAATCTGTACACACGAGTGTGTCTGAGTGACCATAAATCTGTACACACGGGTATAACTGAGTGAACATAAATCTGTACACATGGGTGTGACTGAATGACCATAAATCTGTATACACGGGTGTGACTGAGTGACCATAAATCTGTACACACGGGTGTGACTGAGTGACCATAAATCTGTACACACGGGTGTGACTGAATGACCATAAATCTGTTTACATGGGTGTGACTGAGTGACCATAAATCTGTACACACGGGTGTGACTGAGTGACCATAAATCTGTACACACGTGTATAACTGAGTGACCATAAATCTGTATACACGGGTGTGACTGATTGCCCATAATTCTGTACACACGGGAATAACTGAGTGACCATAAACCTGTACACACGGCTGTGACTGAGTGACCATAAATATGTACACACGGGTGTGACTGAGTGAACATAAGTATGTACACACGTGTATACCTGAGTGAACATAAATCTGTATACACGGGTGTGACTGAGTGACCATAAATCTGTACACACGGGTGTGACTGAGTGAACATAAGTCTGTACACACGGGTATAACTGAGTGACCATAAATCTATACACACGGGTGTGACTGAGTGAACATAAGTCTGTACACATGGGTATAACTGAGTGACCATAAATCTGTACACACGGGTGTGACTGAGTGAACGTAAGTCTGTACATACGGGAATAACAGAGTAAACATAAATCTGTACACACGGGTGTGACTGAGTGACCATAAATCTGTACACACGGGTATAACTGAGTGAACATAAATCTGTATACATGGGTCTGACTGAGTGACCATAAATCTGAACACACGGGTGTGACTGAGTGAACATAAGTCTGTACACACGGGTATAACTGAGTGACCATAAATCTGTACACCCGTGTGTGACTGAGTGACCATAAATCTGTACACACGAGTGTGTCTGAGTGACCATAAATCTGTACACACGGGTATAACTGAGTGAACATAAATCTGTACACATGGGTGTGACTGAATGACCATAAATCTGTATACACGGGTGTGACTGAGTGACCATAAATCTGTACACACGGGTGTGACTGAGTGACCATAAATCTGTACACACGGGTGTGACTGAATGACCATAAATCTGTTTACATGGGTGTGACTGAGTGACCATAAATCTGTACACACGGGTGTGACTGAGTGACCATAAATCTGTACACACGTGTATAACTGAGTGACCATAAATCTGTATACACGGGTGTGACTGATTGCCCATAATTCTGTACACACGGGAATAACTGAGTGACCATAAACCTGTACACACGGCTGTGACTGAGTGACCATAAATATGTACACACGGGTGTGACTGAGTGAACATAAGTATGTACACACGTGTATACCTGAGTGAACATAAATCTGTATACACGGGTGTGACTGAGTGACCATAAATCTGTACACACGGGTGTGACTGAGTGAACATAAGTCTGTACACACGGGTATAACTGAGTGACCATAAATCTATACACACGGGTGTGACTGAGTGAACATAAGTCTGTACACACGGGTATAACTGAGTGAACATAAATCTGTATACACGCATATAACAGAGTGACAATAAATCTGTATACACGGGTGTGACTGAGTGACCATAAATCTGTACACACGGGTGTGACTGAGTGACCATAAGTCTGTACACACGGGTATAACTGAGTGAACATAAATCTGTATACACGCATATAACAGAGTGACAATAAATCTGTATACACGGGTATAACTGAGTGACCATAAATCTGTATACACGGGTGTGACTGAGTGACCATAAATCTGTACACACGGGTGTGACTGAGAGACCATAAGTCTGTACACACGGGTATAACTGAGTGACCATAAATCTGTACACACGGCTGTAACTGAGTGACCATGAATGTGTATACACGGGTGTGACTGAGTGACCATAAATCTGTACACACGTGTGTGATTGAGTGACCATAAATCTGTACACACGGGTATAACTGAGTGACCATAAATCTGTATACACGGGTGTGACTGAGTGACCATAAGTCTGTACACACGGGTACAAGTGAGTGACCATAAATCTGTACACACGGGTGTGACTGAGTGACCGTAAATCTGTATACACGGGTATAACTGAGTGACCATAAGTCTGTACACACGGGTATAAGTGAGTGACCATAAATCTGTACACACGGGTGTGACTGAGTGACCGTAAATCTGTACACACGGGTGTGACTGAGTGAACATAAGTCTATACACATGGGTATAACTGAGTGACCATAAATCTGTACACACGGGTGTGACTGAGTGACCATAAATCTGTACACACGAGTGTGTCTGAGTGACCATAAATCTGTACACACGGGTATAACTGAGTGAACAAAAATCTGTACACACGGGTGTGACTGAATGACCATAAATCTGAACACACGGGTGTGACTGAGTGAACATATGTCTGTACACACGGGTATAACTGAGTGACCATAAATCTGTACAACCGTGTGTGACTGAGTGACCATAAATCTGTACACACGAGTGTGTCTGAGTGACCATAAATCTGTACACACGGGTGTGACTGAGTGAACAAAAATCTGTACACATGGGTGTGACTGAGTGACCATAAATCTGTACACACGGATATAACTGAGTGAACAAAAATCTGTACACATGGGTGTGACTGAATGACCATAAATCTGTACACATGGGTGTGACTGAATGACCATAAATCTGTATACACGGGTGTGACTGAGTGACCATAAATCTGTACACACGGGTGTGACTGAGTGACCATAAATCTGTACACACGGGTGTGACTGAATGACCATAAATCTGTTTACATGGGTGTGACTGAGTGACCATAAATCTGTACACACGGGTGTGACTGAGTGACCATAAATCTGTACACACGTGTATAACTGAGTGACCATAAATCTGTATACACGGGTGTGACTGATTGCCCATAAGTCTGTACACACGGGAATAACTGAGTGACCATAATCCTGTACACACGGCTGTGACTGAGTGACCATAAATATGTACACACGGGTGTGACTGAGTGAACATAAGTATGTACACACGGGTATACCTGAGTGAACATAAATCTGTATACACGGGTGTGACTGAGTGACCATAAATCTGTACACACGGGTGTGACTGAGTGAACATAAGTCTGTTCACACGGGTATAACTGAGTGACCATAAATCTGTACACACGGGTGTGACTGAGTGAACATAAGTCTGTACACACGGGTATAACTGAGTGACCAAAAATCTGTATGCACGGGTATAACTGAGTGACTATAAATCTGTACACACGGGAATAACTGAGTGACCATAAGTCTGTACACACAGGGATGATTCAGTAACCATAAATCTCTACCTACAGACATAACTGAGTGACCAGAAATCTGTACACACGGGTATAACTGAGTGACCATAAATCTGTACACATGGGTGTGACTGAGTGACCATAAATCTGTACACACGGGTATAACTGAGTGACCATAAATCTGTACACACGGCTGTGACTGAGTGACCATAAATGTGTATACACGGGTGTGACTGAGTGACCATAAATCTGTATACACGGGTGTGACTGAGTGACCATAAATCTGTACACACGGGTGTGACTGAGTGACCATAAATCTGCACACACAGGTATAACTGAGTGAACATAAATCAGTACACATGGGTGAGACTGAATGACCATAAGTCTGTACACACGGGTATAACTGAGTGACCATAAATCTGTACATACGGGTGTGACTGAGTAACCATAAATCTGTACACACGGGTATAACTGAGTGACCATAAATCTGTACACACGGCTGTGACTGAGTGACCATGAATGTGTATACACGGGTGTGACTGAGTGGCCATAAATCTGTACCCACGGCTGTGACTGAGTGACCATAAATGTGTACACACGAGTGTGTCTGAGTGACCATAAATCTGTACACACGGATATAACTGAGTGAACAAAAATCTGTACACATGGGTGTGACTGAATGACCATAAATCTGTATACGCGGGTGTGACTGAGTGACCATAAATCTGTACACACGGGTGTGACTGAGTAACCATAAATCTGTACACACGGGTGTGACTGAATGACCATAAATCTGTTTACATGGGTGTGACTGAGTGACCATAAATCTGTACACACGGGTGTGACTGAGTGACCATAAATCTGTACACACGTGTATAACTGAGTGACCATAAATCTGTATACACGGGTGTGACTGATTGCCCATAAGTCTGTACACACGGGAATAACTGAGTGACCATAATCCTGTACACACGGCTGTGACTGAGTGACCATAAATATGTACACACGGGTGTGACTGAGTGAACATAAGTATGTACACACGGGTATACCTGAGTGAACATAAATCTGTATACACGGGTGTGACTGAGTGACCATAAATCTGTACACACGGGTGTGACTGAGTGAACATAAGTCTGTTCACACGGGTATAACTGAGTGACCATAAATCTGTACACACGGGTATAACTGAGTGACTATAAATCTGTACACACGGGAATAACTGAGTGACCATAAGTCTGTACACACAGGGATGATTCAGTAACCATAAATCTGTACCTACAGACATAACTGAGTGACCAGAAATCTGTACACACGGGTATAACTGAGTGACCATAAATCTGTACACATGGGTGTGACTGAGTGACCATAAATCTGTACACACGGGTATAACTGAGTGACCATAAATCTGTACACACGGCTGTGACTGAGTGACCATAAATGTGTATACACGGGTGTGACTGAGTGATCATAAATCTGTATACACGGGTGTGACTGAGTGACCATAAATCTGTACACACGGGTGTGACTGAGTGACCATAAATCTGCACACACAGGTATAACTGAGTGAACATAAATCTGTACATACGGGTGTGACTGAGTAACCATAAATCTGTACACACGGGTATAACTGAGTGACCATAAATCTGTACACACGGGTATAACTGAGTGACCATAAATCTGTACACACGGGTATAACTGAGTGACCATAAATCTGTACACACAGGTATAACTGAGTGAACATAAATCTGTACACATGGGTGAGACTGAATGACCATAAGTCTGTACACACGGGTATAACTGAGTGACCATAAATCTGTACATACGGGTGTGACTGAGTAACCATAAATCTGTACACACGGGTATAACTGAGTGACCATAAATCTGTACACACGGCTGTGACTGAGTGACCATGAATGTGTATACACGGGTGTGACTGAGTGGCCATAAATCTGTACCCACGGCTGTGACTGAGTGACCATAAATGTGTATACATGGGTGTGACTGAGTGACCATAAATCTGTACACACGGGTGTGACTGAGTGAACATAAGTCTGTACACACGGGTATAACTGAGTGACCATAAGTCTGTACACACGGGTGTGACTGAGTGAACATAAGTCTGTACACACGGGTATAACTGAGTGACCATAAATCTGTATACACGGGTGTGACGGAGTGACCATAAGTCTGTACACACGGGTATAAGTGAGTGACCATAAATCTGTACACACGGGTGTGACTGAGTGACAGTAAATCTGTATACACGGGTGTGACTGAGTGAACATAAGTCTATACACATGGGTATAACTGAGTGACCATAAATCTGTACACACGGGTGTGACTGAGTGAACGTAGGTCTGTACATACGGGAATACCTGAGTGAACATAAATCTGTATACACGGGTGTGACTGAGTGACCATAAATCTGTACACACGGGTGTGACTGAGTGACCATAAGTCTGTACACACGGGTATAACTGAGTGACCATAAATCTATACACACGGGTGTGACTGAGTGAACATAAGTCTGTACACACGGGTATAACAGAGTGACAATAAATCTGTACACACGGGTATAACTGAGTGACCATAAATCTGTATACACGGGTGTGACTGAGTGACCATAAATCTGTACACACGGGTGTGACTGAGAGACCATAAATCTGTACACACGGGTATAACTGGGTGACCATAAATCTGTACACACGGCTGTGACTGAGTGACCATAAATCTGTACACACGGGTGTGACTGAGTGACCATAAATCTGTACACACGGGTGTAACTGAGTGACCATAAGTCTGTACACACGGGTATAACTGAGTGACCATAAATGTGTATACACGGGTGTGACTGAGTGACCATAAATCTGTATACACGGGTGTGACTGAGTGACCATAAATCTGTATACACGGGTGTGACTGAGTGACCATAAATCTGTACACATGGGTGAGACTGAATGACCATAAGTCTGTACACACGGGTATAACTGAGTGACCATAAATCTGTACACACGGGTATAACTGAGTGACCATAAATCTGTATACACGGGTGTGACTGAGTGACCATAAGTCTGTACACACGGGTATAAGTGAGTGACCATAAATCTGTACACACGGGTGTGACTGAGTGACCGTAAATCTGTATACACGGGTGTGACTGAGTGAACATAAGTCTATACACATGGGTATAACTGAGTGACCATAAATCTGTACACACGGGTGTGACTGAGTGACCATAAATCTGTACACACGAGTGTGTCTGAGTGACCATAAATCTGTACACACGGGTATAACTGAGTGAACAAAAATCTGTACACATGGGTGTGACTGAATGACCATAAATCTGTATACACGGGTGTGACTGAGTGACCATAAATCTGTACACACAGGTGTGACTGAGTGACCATAAATCTGTATACATGGGTATAACTGAGTGAACATAAATTTATACACACGGGTGTGACTGAATGACCATAAATCTGTATACATGGGTATAACTGAGTGAACATAAATCTGTACACACGGGTGTGACTGAATGACCATAAATCTGAACACACGGGTGTGACTGAGTGAACATATGTCTGTACACACGGGTATAACTGAGTGACCATAAATCTGTACAACCGTGTGTGACTGAGTGACCATAAATCTGTACACACGAGTGTGTCTGAGTGACCATAAATCTGTACACACGGGTATAACTGAGTGACCATAAATCTGTACACACGGGTGTGACTGAATGACCATAAATCTGTATACACGGGTGTGACTGAGTGACCATAAATCTGTACACACGGGTGTGACTGAGTGACCATAAATCTGTACACACGGGTGTGACTGAATGACCATAAATCTGTTTACATGGGTGTCACTGCGTGACCATAAATCTGTACACACGGGTGTGACTGAGTGACCATAAATCTGTACACACGTGTATAACTGAGTGACCATAAATCTATATACACGGGTGTGACTGATTGCCCATAAGTCTGTACACACGGGAATAACTGAGTGACCATAATCCTGTACACACGGCTGTGACTGAGTGACCATAAATATGTACACACGGGTGTGACTGAGTGAACATAAGTATGTACACACGGGTATACCTGAGTGAACATAAATCTGTATACACGGGTGTGACTGAGTGACCATAAATCTGTACACACGGGTGTGACTGAGTGAACATAAGTCTGTTCACACGGGTATAACTGAGTGACCATAAATCTGTACACACGGGTGTGACTGAGTGAACATAAGTCTGTACACACGGGTATAACTGAGTGACCAAAAATCTGTATGCACGGGTATAACTGAGTGACTATAAATCTGTACACACGGGAATAACTGAGTGACCATAAGTCTGTACACACAGGGATGATTCAGTAACCATAAATCTGTACCTACAGACATAACTGAGTGACCAGAAATCTGTACACACGGGTATAACTGAGTGACCATAAATCTGTACACATGGGTGTGACTGAGTGACCATAAATCTGTACACACGGGTATAACTGAGTGACCATAAATCTGTACACACGGCTGTGACTGAGTGACCATAAATGTGTATACACGGGTGTGACTGAGTGACCATAAATCTGTATACACGGGTGTGACTGAGTGACCATAAATCTGTACACACGGGTGTGACTGAGTGACCATAAATCTGCACACACAGGTATAACTGAGTGAACATAAATCTGTACACATGGGTGAGACTGAATGACCATAAGTCTGTACACACGGGTATAACTGAGTGACCATAAATCTGTACATACGGGTGTGACTGAGTAACCATAAATCTGTACACACGGGTATAACTGAGTGACCATAAATCTGTACACACGGCTGTGACTGAGTGACCATGAATGTGTATACACGGGTGTGACTGAGTGAACATAAGTCTGTTCACACGGGTATAACTGAGTGACCATAAGTCTGTACACACGGGTGTGACTGAGTGAACATAAGTCTGTACACACGGGTATAACTGAGTGACCATAAATCTGTATACACGGGTGTGACTGAGTGACCATAAGTCTGTACACACGGGTATAAGTGAGTGACCATAAATCTGTACACACGGGTGTGACTGAGTGACAGTAAATCTGTATACACGGGTGTGACTGAGTGAACATAAGTTTATACACATGGGTATAACTGAGTGACCATAATTCTGTACACACGGGTGTGACTGAGTGAACGTAGGTCTGTACATACGGGAATAACAGAGTGAACATAAATCTGTACACACGGGTGTGACTGAGTGACCATAAATCTGTACACACGGGTGTCACTGAGTGAACATAAGTCTGTACACACGGGTATAACTGAGTGACCATAAATCTGTACACACGGGTGTGACTGAGTGAACATAAGTCTGTACACACGGGTATAACTGAGTGAACATAAATCTGTATACACGGATATAACTGAGTGACAATAAATCTGTACACACGGGTGTGACTGAGTGACCATAAATCTGTATACATGGGTGTGACTGAGTGACCATAAATCGGTACACATGGGTATAAATGAGTGACCATAAATCTGAATACACGGGTGTGACTGAGTGACATAAATCTGTACACACGGGTGTGAATGAGAGACCATAAGTCTGTACACACGGCTATAACTGAGTGACCATAAATCTGTACACACGGGGGTGACTGAGAGACCATAAGTCTGTACACACGGCTATAACTGAGTGACCATAAATCTGTACACACGGGGGTGACTGAGTGACCATAAGTCTGTACACACGGGTATAACTGAGTGACCAAAAATCTGTATGCACGGGTATAACTGAGTGACTATAAATCTGTACACACGGGAATAACTGAGTGACCATAAGTCTGTACACACAGGGATGATTCAGTAACCATAAATCTGTACCTACAGACATAACTGAGTGACCATAAATCTGTACACACGGGTATAACTGAGTGACCATAAATCTGTACACATGGGTGTGACTGAGTGACCATAAATCTGCACACACAGGTATAACTGAGTGAACATAAATCTGTACACACGGGTGTGACTGAATGACCATAAGTCTGTACACACGGGTATAACTGAGTGACCATAAATCTGTACACACGGGTGTGACTGAGTAACCATAAATCTGTACACAGGGGTATAACTGAGTGACCATAAATCTGTACACATGGGTGTGACTGAGTGACCATAAATCTGTACACACGGCTGTGACTGAGTGACCATGAATGTGTATACACGGGTGTGACTGAGTGACCATAAATCTGTACCCACGGCTGTGACTGAGTGACCATAAATGTGTATACATGGGTGTGACTGAGTGACCATAAATCTGTACACACGGGTGTGACTGAGTGACCATAAATCTGTACACACGGGTGTGACTGAGTGAACATAAGTCTGTACACACGGGTATAACTGAGTGACCATAAGTCGGTACACACGGGTGTGACTGAGTGAACATAAGTCTGTACACACGGGTATAACTGAGTGACCATAAATCTGTATACACGGGTGTGACTGAGTGACCATAAGTCTGTACACACGGGTATAAGTGAGTGACCATAAATCTGTACACACGGGTGTGACTGAGTGACAGTAAATCTGTATACACGGGTGTGACTGAGTGAACATAAGTCTATACACACGGGTGTCACTGAGTGAACATAAATCTGTATACACGGATATAACTGAGTGACAATAAATCTGTACACACGGGTGTGACTGAGTGACCATAAATCTGTATACATGGGTGTGACTGAGTGACCATAAATCGGTACACATGGGTATAAATGAGTGACCATAAATCTGAATACACGGGTGTGACTGAGTGACATAAATCTGTACACACGGGTGTGAATGAGAGACCATAAGTCTGTACACACGGCTATAACTGAGTGACCATAAATCTGTACACACGGGGGTGACTGAGAGACCATAAGTCTGTACACACGGCTATAACTGAGTGACCATAAATCTGTACACACGGGGGTGACTGAGTGACCATAAGTCTGTACACACGGGTATAACTGAGTGACCAAAAATCTGTATGCACGGGTATAACTGAGTGACTATAAATCTGTACACACGGGAATAACTGAGTGACCATAAGTCTGTACACACAGGGATGATTCAGTAACCATAAATCTGTACCTACAGACATAACTGAGTGACCATAAATCTGTACACACGGGTATAACTGAGTGACCATAAATCTGTACACATGGGTGTGACTGAGTGACCATAAATCTGCACACACAGGTATAACTGAGTGAACATAAATCTGTACACACGGGTGTGACTGAATGACCATAAGTCTGTACACACGGGTATAACTGAGTGACCATAAATCTGTACACACGAGTGTGACTGAGTAACCATAAATCTGTACACAGGGGTATAACTGAGTGACCATAAATCTGTACACATGGGTGTGACTGAGTGACCATAAATCTGTACACACTGCTGTGACTGAGTGACCATAAATGTGTATACACGCGTGTGACTGAGTGACCATAAATCTGTATACACGGGTGTGACTGAGTGACCATAAATCTGTACACACGGGTGTGACTGAGTGAACATAAGTCTGTACACACGGGTATAACTGAGTGACCATAAGTCTGTATACATGGGTGTGACTGAGTGACCATAAATCTGTACACACGGGTGTGACTGAGTGACCATAAATCTGTACACACGTGTATAACTGAGTGACCATAAATCTGTATACACGGGTGTGACTGATTGCCCATAAGTCTGTACACACGGGAATAACTGAGTGACCATAAACCTGTACACACGGCTGTGACTGAGTGACCATAAATATGTACACACGGGTGTGACTGAGTGAACATAAGTATGTACACACGGGTATACCTGAGTGAACATAAATCTGTATACACGGGTGTGACTGAGTGACCATAAATCTGTACACACGGGTGTGACTGATTGAACATAAGTCTGTTCACACGGGTATAACTGAGTGACCATAAATCTGTACACACGGGTGTGACTGAGTGAACATAAGTCTGTACACACGGGTATAACTGAGTGACCAAAAATCTGTATGCACGGGTATAACTGAGTGACTATAAATCTGTACACACGGGAATAACTGAGTTACCATAAGTCTGTACACACAGGGATGATTCAGTAACCATAAATCTGTACCTACAGACATAACTGAGTGACCATAAATCTGTACACACGGGTATAACTGAGTGACCATCAATCTGTACACATGGGTGTGACTGAGTGACCATAAATCTGCACACACAGGTATAACTGAGTGAACATAAATCAGTACACATGGGTGTGACTGAATGACCATAAGTCTGTACACACGGGTATAACTGAGTGACCATAAATCTGTACACACGGGTGTGACTGAGTAACCATAAATCGCTACACACGGGTATAACTGAGTGACCATAAATCTGTACGCACGGGTGTGACTGAGTGACCATAAATGTGTATACACGGGTGTGACTGAGTGACCATAAATCTGTATACACGGGTGTGACTGAGTGACCATAAATCTGTACACACGGGTGTGACTGAGTGACCATAAATCTGTACACACGGGTGTGACTGAGAGACCATAAGTCTGTACACACGGGTATAACTGAGTGACCATAAATCTGTACACACGGCTGTAACTGAGTGACCATGAATGTGTATACACGGGTGTGACTGAGTGACCATAAATCTGTACACACGTGTGTGATTGAGTGACCATAAATCTGTACACACGGGTATAACTGAGTGACCATAAATCTGTATACACGGGTGTGACTGAGTGACCATAAATCTGTACACACGGGTGTGACTGAGTGAACATAAGTCTGTACACACGGGTATAAGTGAGTGACCATAAATCTGTACACACGGGTGTGACTGAGTGACCGTAAATCTGTATACACGGGTGTGACTGAGTGAACATAAGTCTATACACATGGGTATAACTGAGTGACCATAAATCTGTACACACGGGTGTGACTGAGTGACCATAAATCTGTACACACGAGTGTGTCTGAGTGACCATAAATCTGTACACACGGGTATAACTGAGTGAACAAAAATCTGTACACACAGGTATAACTGAGTGACCATAAATCTGTATACACGGGTGTGACTGAGTGAACATAAGTCTGTACCCACGGGTATAACTGAGTGAACATAAATCTGTACACATGGGTGAGACTGAATGACCATAAGTCTGTACACACGGGTATAACTGAGTGACCATAAATCTGTACATACGGGTGTGACTGAGTAACCATAAATCTGTACACACGGGTATAACTGAGTGACCATAAATCTGTACACACGGCTGTGACTGAGTGACCATGAATGTGTATACACGGGTGTGACTGAGTGAACATAAGTCTGTTCACACGGGTATAACTGAGTGACCATAAGTCTGTACACACGGGTGTGACTGAGTGAACATAAGTCTGTACACACGGGTATAACTGAGTGACCATAAATCTGTACACACGGGTGTGACTGAGTGACAGTAAATCTGTATACACGGGTGTGACTGAGTGAACATAAGTTTATACACATGGGTATAACTGAGTGACCATAATTCTGTACACACGGGTGTGACTGAGTGAACGTAGGTCTGTACATACGGGAATAACAGAGTGAACATAAATCTGTACACACGGGTGTGACTGAGTGACCATAAATCTGTACACACGGGTGTCACTGAGTGAACATAAGTCTGTACACACGGGTATAACTGAGTGACCATAAATCTGTACACACGGGTGTGACTGAGTGAACATAAGTCTGTACACACGGGTATAACTGAGTGAACATAAATCTGTATACACGGATATAACTGAGTGACAATAAATCTGTACACACGGGTGTGACTGAGTGACCATAAATCTGTATACATGGGTGTGACTGAGTGACCATAAATCGGTACACATGGGTATAAATGAGTGACCATAAATCTGAATACACGGGTGTGACTGAGTGACATAAATCTGTACACACGGGTGTGAATGAGAGACCATAAGTCTGTACACACGGCTATAACTGAGTGACCATAAATCTGTACACACGGGGGTGACTGAGAGACCATAAGTCTGTACACACGGCTATAACTGAGTGACCATAAATCTGTACACACGGGGGTGACTGAGTGACCATAAGTCTGTACACACGGGTATAACTGAGTGACCAAAAATCTGTATGCACGGGTATAACTGAGTGACTATAAATCTGTACACACGGGAATAACTGAGTGACCATAAGTCTGTACACACAGGGATGATTCAGTAACCATAAATCTGTACCTACAGACATAACTGAGTGACCATAAATCTGTACACACGGGTATAACTGAGTGACCATAAATCTGTACACATGGGTGTGACTGAGTGACCATAAATCTGCACACACAGGTATAACTGAGTGAACATAAATCTGTACACACGGGTGTGACTGAATGACCATAAGTCTGTACACACGGGTATAACTGAGTGACCATAAATCTGTACACACGGGTGTGACTGAGTAACCATAAATCTGTACACAGGGGTATAACTGAGTGACCATAAATCTGTACACATGGGTGTGACTGAGTGACCATAAATCTGTACACACGGCTGTGACTGAGTGACCATAAATGTGTATACATGGGTGTGACTGAGTGACCATAAATCTGTACACACGGGTGTGACTGAGTGACCATAAATCTGTACACACGGGTGTGACTGAGTGAACATAAGTCTGTACACACGGGTATAACTGAGTGACCATAAGTCTGTACACACGGGTGTGACTGAGTGAACATAAGTCTGTACACACGGGTATAACTGAGTGACCATAAATCTGTATACACGGGTGTGACTGAGTGACCATAAGTCTGTACACACGGGTATAAGTGAGTGACCATAAATCTGTACACACGGGTGTGACTGAGTGACAGTAAATCTGTATACACGGGTGTGACTGAGTGAACATAAGTCTATACACATGGGTATAACTGAGTGACCATAATTCTGTACACACGGGTGTGACTGAGTGAACGTAGGTCTGTACATACGGGAATAACAGAGTGAACATAAATCTGTACACACGGGTGTGACTGAGTGACCATAAATCTGTACACACGGGTGTCACTGAGTGAACATAAGTCTGTACACACGGGTATAACTGAGTGACCATAAATCTGTACACACGGGTGTGACTGAGTGAACATAAGTCTGTACACACGGGTATAACTGAGTGAACATAAATCTGTATACACGGATATAACTGAGTGACAATAAATCTGTACACACGGGTGTGACTGAGTGACCATAAATCTGTATACATGGGTGTGACTGAGTGACCATAAATCGGTACACATGGGTATAAATGAGTGACCATAAATCTGAATACACGGGTGTGACTGAGTGACATAAATCTGTACACACGGGTGTGAATGAGAGACCATAAGTCTGTACACACGGCTATAACTGAGTGACCATAAATCTGTACACACGGGGGTGACTGAGAGACCATAAGTCTGTACACACGGCTATAACTGAGTGACCATAAATCTGTACACACGGGGGTGACTGAGTGACCATAAGTCTGTACACACGGGTATAACTGAGTGACCAAAAATCTGTATGCACGGGTATAACTGAGTGACTATAAATCTGTACACACGGGAATAACTGAGTGACCATAAGTCTGTACACACAGGGATGATTCAGTAACCATAAATCTGTACCTACAGACATAACTGAGTGACCATAAATCTGTACACACGGGTATAACTGAGTGACCATAAATCTGTACACATGGGTGTGACTGAGTGACCATAAATCTGCACACACAGGTATAACTGAGTGAACATAAATCTGTACACACGGGTGTGACTGAATGACCATAAGTCTGTACACACGGGTATAACTGAGTGACCATAAATCTGTACACACGGGTGTGACTGAGTAACCATAAATCTGTACACAGGGGTATAACTGAGTGACCATAAATCTGTACACATGGGTGTGACTGAGTGACCATAAATCTGTACACACTGCTGTGACTGAGTGACCATAAATGTGTATACACGCGTGTGACTGAGTGACCATAAATCTGTATACACGGGTGTGACTGAGTGACCATAAATCTGTACACACGGGTGTGACTGAGTGAACATAAGTCTGTACACACGGGTATAACTGACTGACCATAAGTCTGTATACATGGGTGTGACTGAGTGACCATAAATCTGTACACACGGGTGTGACTGAGTGACCATAAATCTGTACACACGTGTATAACTGAGTGACCATAAATCTGTATACACGGGTGTGACTGATTGCCCATAAGTCTGTACACACGGGAATAACTGAGTGACCATAAACCTGTACACACGGCTGTGACTGAGTGACCATAAATATGTACACACGGGTGTGACTGAGTGAACATAAGTATGTACACACGGGTATACCTGAGTGAACATAAATCTGTATACACGGGTGTGACTGAGTGACCATAAATCTGTACACACGGGTGTGACTGATTGAACATAAGTCTGTTCACACGGGTATAACTGAGTGACCATAAATCTGTACACACGGGTGTGACTGAGTGAACATAAGTCTGTACACACGGGTATAACTGAGTGACCAAAAATCTGTATGCACGGGTATAACTGAGTGACTATAAATCTGTACACACGGGAATAACTGAGTTACCATAAGTCTGTACACACAGGGATGATTCAGTAACCATAAATCTGTACCTACAGACATAACTGAGTGACCATAAATCTGTACACACGGGTATAACTGAGTGACCATCAATCTGTACACATGGGTGTGACTGAGTGACCATAAATCTGCACACACAGGTATAACTGAGTGAACATAAATCAGTACACATGGGTGTGACTGAATGACCATAAGTCTGTACACACGGGTATAACTGAGTGACCATAAATCTGTACACACGGGTGTGACTGAGTAACCATAAATCGCTACACACGGGTATAACTGAGTGACCATAAATCTGTACGCACGGGTGTGACTGAGTGACCATAAATGTGTATACACGGGTGTGACTGAGTGACCATAAATCTGTATACACGGGTGTGACTGAGTGACCATAAATCTGTACACACGGGTGTGACTGAGTGACCATAAATCTGTACACACGGGTGTGACTGAGAGACCATAAGTCTGTACACACGGGTATAACTGAGTGACCATAAATCTGTACACACGGCTGTAACTGAGTGACCATGAATGTGTATACACGGGTGTGACTGAGTGACCATAAATCTGTACACACGTGTGTGATTGAGTGACCATAAATCTGTACACACGGGTATAACTGAGTGACCATAAATCTGTATACACGGGTGTGACTGAGTGACCATAAATCTGTACACACGGGTGTGACTGAGTGAACATAAGTCTGTACACACGGGTATAAGTGAGTGACCATAAATCTGTACACACGGGTGTGACTGAGTGACCGTAAATCTGTATACACGGGTGTGACTGAGTGAACATAAGTCTATACACATCGGTATAACTGAGTGACCATAAATCTGTACACACGGGTGTGACTGAGTGACCATAAATCTGTACACACGAGTGTGTCTGAGTGAACATAAATCTGTACACACGGGTGTGACTGAGTGAACATAAGTCTATACACATGGGTATAACTGAGTGACCATAAATCTGTACACACGGGTGTGACTGAGTGAACATAAGTCTGTACACACGGGTATAACTGAGTGACCATAAATCTGTACACACGGGTCTGACTGAGTGACCATAAATCTGTACACACGGGTGTGACTGAGTGAACATAAGTCTGTACACACGGGTATAACTGAGTGACCATAAATCTGTACACACGGGTCTGACTGAGTGACCATAAATCTGTACACACGGGTGTGACTGAGTGAACATAAGTCTATACACATGGGTATAACTGAGTGACCATAAATCTGTACACACGGGTATAACTGAGTGAACATAAATCTGTACACACGGGTATAACTGAGTGACCATAAATCTGTACACACGGGTATAACTGAGTGACCATAAATCTGTACACACGGGTATAACTGAGTGAACATAAATCTGTACACACGGGTATAACTGAGTGAACATAAATCTGTACACACGGGTATAACTGAGTGACCATAAATCTGTACACACGGGTATAACTGAGTGACCATAAATCTGTACACACGGGTATAACTGAGTGAACATAAATCTGTACACACGGGTATAACTGAGTGACCATAAATCTGTACACACGGGTATAACTGAGTGAACATAAATCTGTACACACGGGTATAACTGAGTGAACATAAATCTGTACACACGGGTATAACTGAGTGACCATAAATCTGTACACACGGGTATAACTGAGTGAACATAAATCTGTACACACGGGTATAACTGAGTGACCATAAATCTGTACACACGGGTATAACTGAGTGAACATAAATCTGTACACACGGGTATAACTGAGTGACCATAAATCTGTACACACGGGTATAACTGAGTGAACATAAATCTGTACACACGGGTATAACTGAGTGACCATAAATCTGTACACACGGGTATAACTGAGTGAACATAAATCTGTACACACGGGTGTGACTGAATGACCATAAATCTGAACACACGGGTGTGACTGAGTGAACATATGTCTGTACACACGGGTATAACTGAGTGACCATAAATCTGTACAACCGTGTGTGACTGAGTGACCATAAATCTGTACACACGAGTGTGTCTGAGTGAACATAAATCTGTACACACGGGTATAACTGAGTGAACATAAATCTGTACACACGGATATAACTGAGTGAACAAAAATCTGTACACATGGGTGTGACTGAATGACCATAAATCTGTATACACGGGTGTGACTGAGTGACCATAAATCTGTACACACGGGTGTGACTGAGTGACCATAAATCTGTACACACGGATATAACTGAGTGAACAAAAATCTGTACACACGGGTGTGACTGAATGACCATAAATCTGTACACACGGGTGTGACTGAGTGACCATAAATCTGTACACACGGGTGTGACTGAGTGACCATAAATCTGTACACACGGGTGTGACTGAATGACCATAAATCTGTTTACACAGGTGTGACTGAGTGACCATAAATCTGTACACACGTGTATAACTGAGTGACCATAAATCTGTACACACGGGAGTGACTGAGTGACCATAAATGTGTATACACGGGTGTGACTGATTGCCCATAAGTCTGTACACACGGGAATAACTGAGTGACCATAATCCTGTACACACGGCTGTGACTGAGTGACCATAAATATGTACACACGGGTGTGACTGAGTGAACATAAGTATGTACACACGGGTATACCTGAGTGAACATAAATCTGTATACACGGGTGTGACTGAGTGACCATAAATCTGTACACACGGGTGTGACTGAGTGAACATAAGTCTGTTCACACGGGTATAACTGAGTGACCATAAATCTGTACACACGGGTGTGACTGAGTGAACATAAGTCTGTACACACGGGTATAACTGAGTGACCAAAAATCTGTATGCACGGGTATAACTGAGTGACTATAAATCTGTACACACGGGAATAACTGAGTGACCATAAGTCTGTACACACAGGGATGTTTCAGTAACCATAAATCTGTACCTACAGACATAACTGAGTGACCAGAAATCTGTACACACGGGTATAACTGAGTGACCATAAATCTGTACACATGGGTGTGACTGAGTGACCATAAATCTGTACACACGGGTATAACTGAGTGACCATAAATCTGTACACACGGCTGTGACTGAGTGACCATAAATGTGTATACACGGGTGTGACTGAGTGACCATAAATCTGTATACACGGGTGTGACTGAGTGACCATAAATCTGTACACACGGGTGTGACTGAGTGACCATAAATCTGCACACACAGGTATAACTGAGTGAACATAAATCTGTACACATGGGTGAGACTGAATGACCATAAGTCTGTAAACACGGGTATAACTGAGTGACCATAAGTCTGTACACACGGGTGTGACTGAGTGACCATAAATGTGTATACATGTGTGTGACTGAGTGACCATAAATCTGTACACACGGGTGTGACTGAGTGAACATAAGTCTGTACACACGGGTATAACTGAGTGACCATAAGTCTGTACACACGGGTGTGACTGAGTGAACATAAGTCTGTACACACGGGTATAACTGAGTGACCATAAATCTGTATACACGGGTGTGACTGAGTGACCATAAGTCTGTACACACGGGTATAAGTGAGTGACCATAAATCTGTACACACGGGTGTGACTGAGTGACAGTAAATCTGTATACACGGGTGTGACTGAGTGAACATAAGTCTATACACATGGGTATAACTGAGTGACCATAAATCTGTACACACGGGTGTGACTGAGTGAACGTAGGTCTGTAGATACGGGAATACCTGAGTGAACATAAATCTGTATACACGGGTGTGACTGAGTGACCATAAATCTGTACACACGGGTGTGTCTGAGTGACCATAAGTCTGTACACACGGGTATAACTGAGTGACCATAAATCTATACACACGGGTGTGACTGAGTGAACATAAGTCTGTACACACGGGTATAACTGAGTGAACATAAATCTGTATACACGCATATAACAGAGTGACAATAAATCTGTACACACGGGTATAACTGAGTGACCATAAATCTGTATACACGGGTGTGACTGAGTGACCATAAATCTGGACACATGGGTGTGACTGAGAGACCATAAATCTGTACACACGGGTATAACTGAGTGACCATAAATCTGTACACACGGCTGTGACTGAGTGACCATAAATCTGTACACACGGGTGTGACTGAGTGACCATAAATCTGTACACACGGGTGTAACTGAGTGACCATAAGTCTGTACACACGGGTATAACTGAGTGACCATAAATGTGTATACACGGGTGTGACTGAGTGACCATAAATCTGTATACACGGGTGTGACTGAGTGACCATAAATCTGTACACACGGGTGTGACTGAGTGACCATAAATCTGCACACACAGGTATAACTGAGTGAACATAAATCTGTACACATGGGTGAGACTGAATGACCATAAGTCTGTACACACGGGTATAACTGAGTGACCATAAATCTGTACACACGGCTGTAACTGAGTGACCATGAATGTGTATACACGGGTGTGACTGAGTGACCATAAATCTGTACACACGTGTGTGATTGAGTGACCATAAATCTGTACACACGGGTATAACTGAGTGACCATAAATCTGTATACACGGGTGTGACTGAGTGACCATAAGTCTGTACACACGGGTATAAGTGAGTGACCATAAATCTGTACACACGGGTGTGACTGAGTGACCGTAAATCTGTATACACGGGTGTGACTGAGTGAACATAAGTCTATACACATGGGTATAACTGAGTGACCATAAATCTGTACACACGGGTGTGACTGAGTGACCATAAATCTGTACACACGAGTGTGTCTGAGTGACCATAAATCTGTACACACGGGTATAACTGAGTGAACAAAAATCTGTACACACAGGTATAACTGAGTGAACATAAATCTGTACACACGGGTGTGACTGAATGACCATAAATCTGAACACACGGGTGTGACTGAGTGAACATATGTCTGTACACACGGGTATAACTGAGTGACCATAAATCTGTACAACCGTGTGTGACTGAGTGACCATAAATCTGTACACACGAGTGTGTCTGAGTGACCATAAATCTGTACACACGGGTATAACTGAGTGAACAAAAATCTGTACACATGGGTGTGACTGAATGACCATAAATCTGTATACACGGGTGTGACTGAGTGACAGTAAATCTGTATACACGGGTGTGACTGAGTGAACGTAAGTCTGTACATACGGGAATAACAGAGTGAACATAAATCTGTACACACGGGTGTGACTGAGTGACCATAAATCTGTACACACGGGTGTGACTGAGTGACCATAAATCTGTACACACGGGTGTGACTGAATGACCATAAATCTGTTTACATGGGTGTCACTGAGTGACCATAAATCTGTACACACGGGTGTGACTGAGTGACCATAAATCTGTACACACGTGTATAACTGAGTGACCATAAATCTGTATACACGGGTGTGACTGATTGCCCATAAGTCTGTACACACGGGAATAACTGAGTGACCATAATCCTGTACACACGGCTGTGACTGAGTGACCATAAATATGTACACACGGGTGTGACTGAGTGAACATAAGTATGTACACACGGGTATACCTGAGTGAACATAAATCTGTATACACGGGTGTGACTGAGTGACCATAAATCTGTACACACGGGTGTGACTGAGTGAACATAAGTCAGTACACACGGGTATAACTGAGTGACCAAAAATCTGTATGCACGGGTATAACTGAGTGACTATAAATCTGTACACACGGGAATAACTGAGTGACCATAAGTCTGTACACACAGGGATGATTCAGTAACCATAAATCTGTACCTACAGACATAACTGAGTGACCAGAAATCTGTACACACGGGTATAACTGAGTGACCATAAATCTGTACACATGGGTGTGACTGAGTGACCATAAATCTGTACACACGGGTATAACTGAGTGACCATAAATCTGTACACACGGCTGTGACTGAGTGACCATAAATGTGTATACACGGGTGTGACTGAGTGACCATAAATCTGTATACACGGGTGTGACTGAGTGACCATAAATCTGTACACACGGGTGTGACTGAGTGACCATAAATCTGCACACACAGGTATAACTGAGTGAACATAAATCTGTACACATGGGTGAGACTGAATGACCATAAGTCTGTACACACGGGTATAACTGAGTGACCATAAATCTGTACATACGGGTGTGACTGAGTAACCATAAATCTGTACACACGGGTATAACTGAGTGACCATAAATCTGTACACACAGCTGTGACTGAGTGACCATGAATGTGTATACACGGGTGTGACTGAGTGACCATAAATCTGTACCCACGGCTGTGACTGAGTGACCATAAATGTGTATACATGGGTGTGACTGAGTGACCATAAATCTGTACACACGGGTGTGACTGAGTGACCATAAATCTGTACACACGGGTGTGACTGAGTGAACATAAGTCTGTACACACGGGTATAACTGAGTGACCATAAGTCTGTACACACGGGTGTGACTGAGTGAACATAAGTCTGTACACACGGGTATAAGTGAGTGACCATAAATCTGTACACACGGGTGTGACTGAGTGACAGTAAATCTGTATACACGGGTGTGACTGAGTGACCATAAGTCTGTACACACGGGTATAAGTGAGTGACCATAAATCTGTACACACGGGTGTGACTGAGTGACAGTAAATCTGTATACACGGGTGTGACTGAGTGAACATAAGTCTATACACATGGGTATAACTGAGTGACCATAAATCTGTACACACGGGTGTGACTGAGTGAACGTAGGTCTGTACATACGGGAATAACAGAGTGAACATAAATCTGTACACACGGGTGTGACTGAGTGACCATAAATCTGTACACACGGGTGTCACTGAGTGAACATAAGTCTGTACACACGGGTATAACTGAGTGACCATAAATCTGTACACACGGGTGTGACTGAGTGAACATAAGTCTGTACACACGGGTATAACTGAGTGAACATAAATCTGTATACACGGATATAACTGAGTGACAATAAATCTGTACACACGGGTGTGACTGAGTGACCATAAATCTGTATACATGGGTGTGACTGAGTGACCATAAATCGGTACACATGGGTATAAATGAGTGACCATAAATCTGAATACACGGGTGTGACTGAGTGACATAAATCTGTACACACGGGTGTGAATGAGAGACCATAAGTCTGTACACACGGCTATAACTGAGTGACCATAAATCTGTACACACGGGGGTGACTGAGAGACCATAAGTCTGTACACACGGCTATAACTGAGTGACCATAAATCTGTACACACGGGGGTGACTGAGTGACCATAAGTCTGTACACACGGGTATAACTGAGTGACCAAAAATCTGTATGCACGGGTATAACTGAGTGACTATAAATCTGTACACACGGGAATAACTGAGTGACCATAAGTCTGTACACACAGGGATGATTCAGTAACCATAAATCTGTACCTACAGACATAACTGAGTGACCATAAATCTGTACACACGGGTATAACTGAGTGACCATAAATCTGTACACATGGGTGTGACTGAGTAACCATAAATCTGTACACAGGGGTATAACTGAGTGAACATAAATCTGTACACACGGGTGTGACTGAATGACCATAAGTCTGTACACACGGGTATAACTGAGTGACCATAAATCTGTACACACGGGTGTGACTGAGTAACCATAAATCTGTACACAGGGGTATAACTGAGTGACCATAAATCTGTACACACTGCTGTGACTGAGTGACCATAAATGTGTATACACGCGTGTGACTGAGTGACCATAAATCTGTATACACGGGTGTGACTGAGTGACCATAAATCTGTACACACGGGTGTGACTGAGTGAACATAAGTCTGTACACACGGGTATAACTGAGTGACCATAAGTCTGTATACATGGGTGTGACTGAGTGACCATAAATCTGTACACACGGGTGTGACTGAGTGACCATAAATCTGTACACACGTGTATAACTGAGTGACCATAAATCTGTATACACGGGTGTGACTGATTGCCCATAAGTCTGTACACACGGGAATAACTGAGTGACCATAAACCTGTACACACGGCTGTGACTGAGTGACCATAAATATGTACACACGGGTGTGACTGAGTGAACATAAGTATGTACACACGGGTATACCTGAGTGAACATAAATCTGTATACACGGGTGTGACTGAGTGACCATAAATCTGTACACACGGGTGTGACTGAGTGAACATAAGTCTGTTCACACGGGAATAACTGAGTGACCATAAGTCTGTACACACAGGGATGATTCAGTAACCATAAATCTGTACCTACAGACATAACTGAGTGACCATAAATCTGTACACACGGGTATAACTGAGTGACCATAAATCTGTACACATGGGTGTGACTGAGTGACCATAAATCTGCACACACAGGTATAACTGAGTGAACATAAATCTGTACACACGGGTGTGACTGAATGACCATAAGTCTGTACACACGGGTATAACTGAGTGACCATAAATCTGTACACACGGGTGTGACTGAGTAACCATAAATCTGTACACAGGGGTATAACTGAGTGACCATAAATCTGTACACACGGGTGTGACTGAGTGAACATAAGTCTGTACACACGGGTATAACTGAGTGACCATAAGTCTGTATACACGGGTGTGACTGAGTGACCATAAATCTGTACACACGGGTGTGACTGAGTGACCATAAATCTGTACACACGGGTGTGACTGAGTGACCATAAATCTGCACACACAGGTATAACTGAGTGAACATAAATCTGTACACATGGGTGAGACTGAATGACCATAAGTCTGTAAACACGGGTATAACTGAGTGACCATAAATCTGTACATACGGGTGTGACTGAGTAACCATAAATCTGTACACACGGGTGTGACTGAGTGACCATAAATCTGTACACACGGGTGTGACTGAGTGACCATAAATCTGTACCCACGGCTGTGACTGAGTGACCATAAATGTGTATACATGGGTGTGACTGAGTGACCATAAATCTGTACACACGGGTGTGACTGAGTGAACATAAGTCTGTACACACGGGTATAACTGAGTGACCATAAGTCTGTACACACGGGTGTGACTGAGTGAACATAAGTCTGTACACACGGGTATAACTGAGTGACCATAAATCTGTATACACGGGTGTGACTGAGTGACCATAAGTCTGTACACACGGGTATAAGTGAGTGACCATAAATCTGTACACACGGGTGTGACTGAGTGACAGTAAATCTGTATACACGGGTGTGACTGAGTGAACATAAGTCTATACACATGGGTATAACTGAGTGACCATAAATCTGTACACACGGGTGTGACTGAGTGAACGTAGGTCTGTACATACGGGAATACCTGAGTGAACATAAATCTGTATACACGGGTGTGACTGAGTGACCATAAATCTGTACACACGGGTGTGACTGAGTGACCATAAGTCTGTACACACGGGTATAACTGAGTGACCATAAATCTATACACACGGGTGTGACTGAGTGAACATAAGTCTGTACACACGGGTATAACTGAGTGAACATAAATCTGTATACACGCATATAACAGAGTGACAATAAATCTGTACACACGGGTATAACTGAGTGACCATAAATCTGTATACACGGGTGTGACTGAGTGACCATAAATCTGTACACACGGGTGTGACTGAGAGACCATAAATCTGTACACACGGGTATAACTGAGTGACCATAAATCTGTACACACGGCTGTGACTGAGTGACCATAAATCTGTACACACGGGTGTGACTGAGTGACCATAAATCTGTACACACGGGTGTAACTGAGTGACCATAAGTCTGTACACACGGGTATAACTGAGTGACCATAAATGTGTATACACGGGTGTGACTGAGTGACCATAAATCTGTATACACGGGTGTGACTGAGTGACCATAAATCTGTACACACGGGTGTGACTGAGTGACCATAAATCTGCACACACAGGTATAACTGAGTGAACATAAATCTGTACACATGGGTGAGACTGAATGACCATAAGTCTGTACACACGGGTATAACTGAGTGACCATAAATCTGTACACACGGCTGTAACTGAGTGACCATGAATGTGTATACACGGGTGTGACTGAGTGACCATAAATCTGTACACACGTGTGTGATTGAGTGACCATAAATCTGTACACACGGGTATAACTGAGTGACCATAAATCTGTATACACGGGTGTGACTGAGTGACCATAAGTCTGTACACACGGGTATAAGTGAGTGACCATAAATCTGTACACACGGGTGTGACTGAGTGACCGTAAATCTGTATACACGGGTGTGACTGAGTGAACATAAGTCTATACACATGGGTATAACTGAGTGACCATAAATCTGTACACACGGGTGTGACTGAGTGACCATAAATCTGTACACACGAGTGTGTCTGAGTGACCATAAATCTGTACACACGGGTGTGACTGAGTGACCATAAATCTGTACACACGAGTGTGTCTGAGTGACCATAAATCTGTACACACGGGTATAACTGAGTGAACAAAAATCTGTACACACGGGTGTGACTGAGTGAACATAAATCTGTACACACGGGTATAACTGAGTGAACATAAATCTGTATACATGGGTCTGACTGAGTGAACATAAATCTGTACACACGGGTGTGACTGAGTGAACATAAATCTGTACACACGGGTATAAGTGAGTGACCATAAATCTGTACACACGGGTGTGACTGAGTGACCGTAAATCTGTATACACGGGTGTGACTGAGTGAACATAAGTCTATACACATGGGTATAACTGAGTGACAATAAATCTGTACACACGGGTGTGACTGAGTGAACGTAAGTCTATACACACGGGAATAACAGAGTGAACATAAATCTGTACACACGGGTGTGACTGACTGACCATAAATCTGTACACACAGGTATAACTGAGTGAACATAAATCTGTACACACAGGTATAACTGACTGACCATAAATCTGTACACACAGGTATAACTGAGTGAACATAAATCTGTACACACGGGTGTGACTGAATGACCATAAATCTGAACACACGGGTGTGACTGAGTGAACATATGTCTGTACACACGGGTATAACTGAGTGACCATAAATCTGTACACCCGTGTGTGACTGAGTGACCATAAATCTGTACACACGAGTGTGTCTGAGTGACCATAAATCTGTACACACGGGTATAACTGAGTGAACAAAAATCTGTACACATGGGTGTGACTGAATGACTATAAATCTGTATACACGGGTGTGACTGAGTGACCATAAATCTGTACACACAGGTGTGACTGAGTGACCATAAATCTGTACACACAGGTGTGACTGAGTGACCATAAATCTGTACACACGGGTGTGACTGAATGACCATAAATCTGTTTACATAGGTGTGACTGAGTGACCATAAATCTGTACACACGGGTGTGACTGAGTGACCATAAATCTGTACACACGTGTATAACTGAGTGACCATAAATCTGTATACACGGGTGTGACTGAGTGACCATAAATCTGTACACACGGGTGTGACTGAGTGAACATAAGTCTGAACACACGGGTATAACTGAGTGACCATAAATCTGTATACACGGGTGTGACTGAGTGAACATAAGTCTGTACACACGGGTATAACTGAGTGACCATAAATCTGTATACACGGGTGTGACTGAGTGACCATAAGTCTGTACACACGGGTATAAGTGAGTGACCATAAATCTGTACACACGGGTGTGACTGAGTGACCGTAAATCTGTATACACGGGTGTGACTGAGCGAACAGAAGTCTATACACATGGGTATAACTGAGTGACCATAAATCTGTACACACGGGTGTGACTGAGTGACAGTAAATCTGTATACACGGGTGTGACTGAGCGAACAGAAGTCTATACACACGGGTATAACTGAGTGACCATAAATCTGTACACAAGGGTGTGACTGAGTGACCATAAATCTGTATACACGGGTGTGACTGAGTGACCATAAATCTGTACACACGGGTGTGACTGAATGTCCATAAATCTGTTTACATGGGTGTGACTGAGTGACCATAAATCAGTACACACGTGTATAACTGAGTGACCATAAATCTGTATACACGGGTGTGACTGATTGCCCATAAGTCTGTACACACGGGAATAACTGAGTGACCATAAACCTGTACACACGGCTGTGACTGACTGACCATAAATATGTACACACGAGTGTGACTGAGTGAACATAAGTATGTACACACGGGTATACCTTTGTGAACATAAATCTGTATACACGGGTGTGACTGAGTGACCATAAATCTGTACACACGGGTGTGACTGAGTGAACATAAGTCTGTACACACGGGTATAACTGAGTGACCAAAAATCTGTATGCACGGGTATAACTGAGTGACCATAAGTCTGTACACACAGTGATGATTCAGTAACCATAAATCTGTACCTACAGACATAACTGAGTGACCAGAAATCTGTACACACGGGTATAACTGAGTGACCATAAATCTGTACACATGGGTGTGACTGAGTGACCATAAATCTGTACACACGGGTATAACTGAGTGACCATAAATCTGTACACACGGCTGTGACTGAGTGACCATAAATGTGTATACACGGGTGTGACTGAGTGACCATAAATCTGTATACACGGGTGTGACTGAGTGACCATAAATCTGTACACACGGGTGTGACTGAGTGACTATAAATCTGCACACACAGGTATAACTGAGTGAACATAAATCTGTACACATGGGTGTGACTGAATGACCATAAGTCTGTACACACGGGTATAACTGAGTGACCATAAATCTGTACACACGGGTGTGACTGAGTGTCCATAAATCTGTATACACGGGTGTGACTGAGTGTCCATAAATCTGTATACACGGGTGCGACTGAGTAACCATAAATCTGTACACACGGGTATAACTGAGTGACCATAAATGTGTATACACGGGTGTGACTGAGTGACCATAAATCTGTATACACGGGTGTGACTGAGTGACCATAAATCTGTACACACGGGTGTGACTGAGTGAACATAAGTCTGTACACACGGCTATAACTGAGTGACCATAAGTCTGTACACACGGGTGTGACTGAGTGAACATAAGTCTGTACACACGGGTATAACCGAGTGACCATAAATCTGTATACACGGGTGTGACTGAGTGACCATAAGTCTGTACACACGGGTATAAGTGAGTGACCATAAATCTGTACACACGGGTGTGACTGAGTGAACATAAGTCTATACACATGGGTATAACTGAGTGACCATAAATCTGTACACACAGGTGTGACTGAGTGAACGTAAGTCTGTACATACGCGAATAACAGAGGGAACATAAATCTGTACTCACGGGTATAACTGAGTGACCATAAACCTGTACACACGGGTGTGACTGAGTGACCATAAATCTGTACACACGGGTGTGATTGAGTGACCATAAATCTGTACACATGGGTGTGACTGAGTGAACATAAGTCTGTACACACGGGTATAACTGAGTGACCATAAATCTGTATACACGGGTGTGACTGAGTGACCATAAGTCTGTACACACGGGTATAAGTGAGTGACCATAAATCTGTACACACGGGTGTGACTGAGTGACCGTAAATCTGTATACACGGGTGTGACTGAGTGAACATAAGTCTATACACATGGGTATAACTGAGTGACCATAAATCTGTACACACGGGTGTGACTGAGTGAACGTAAGTCTATACATACGGGAATAACAGAGTGAACATAAATCTGTACACACGGGTGTGACTGAGTGACCATAAATCTGTACATACGGGTATAACTGAGTGAACATAAATCTGTACACACGGGTGTGACTGAATGACCATAAATCTGCATACACGGGTGTGACTGAGTGACCATAAATCTGTACACACGGGTGTGACTGAGTGACCATAAATCTGTACACACGGCTGTGACTGAGTGACCATAAATATGTACACACGGGTGTGACTGAGTGAACATAAGTATGTACACACGGGTATACCTGAGTGAACATAAATCTGTATACACGGGTGTGACTGAGTGACCATAAATCTGTACACACGGGTGTGACTGTGCGAACATAAGTCTGTACACACGGGTATAACTGAGTGACCATAAATCTCTACACACGGGTGTGACTGAGTGACCATAAATCTGTACACACGGATATAACTGAGTGACCATAAATCTGTACACACGGCTGTGACTGAGTAACCATAAATATGTATACACGGGTGTGACTGAGTGACCATAAATCTGTACACACGGGTGTGACTGAGTGACCATAAATCTGTACACACGGGTGTGACTGAGTGAAAATAAGTCTGTACACACGGGTATAACTGAGTGACCATAAATCTGTATACACGGGTGTGACTGAGTGACCATAAGTCTGTACACACGGGTATAAGTGAGTGACCATAAATCTGTACACACGGGTGTGACTGAGTGACAGTAAATCTGTATACACGGGTGTGACTGAGTGAACATAAGTCTATACACATGGGTATAACTGAGTGACCATAAATCTGTACACACGGGTGTGACTGAGTGAACGTAAGTCTATACTTACGGGAATAACAGAGTGAACATAAATCTGTACACACGGGTGTGACTGAGTGAACATATGTCTGTACACACGGGTATAACAGAGTGACCATAAATCTGTACACCCGTGTGTGACTGAGTGACCATAAATCTGTACACACGAGTGTGTCTGAGTGACCATAAATCTGTACACACGGGTATAACTGAGTGAACAAAAATCTGTACACATGGGTGTGACTGAATGACCATAAATCTGTATACACGGGTGTGACTGAGTGACCATAAATCTGTACACACGGGTGTGACTGAGTGACCATAAATCTGTACACACGGGTGTGACTGAATGACCATAAATCTGTTTACATGGGTGTGAATGAGTGACCATAAGTCTGTACACACGTGTATAACTGAGTGACCATAAATCTGTATACACGGCTGTGACTGAGTGACCATAAATATGTACACACGGGTGTGACTGAGTGAACATAAGTACGTACACACGGGTATACCTGAGTGAACATAAATCTGTATACACGGTTGTGACTGAGTGACCATAAATCTGTACACACGGGTGTGACTGAGTGAACATAAGTCTGTACACACGGCTATAACTGAGTGACCATAAGTCTGTACACACGGGTGTGACTGAGTGAACATAAGTCTGTACACACGGGTATAACCGAGTGACCATAAATCTGTATACACGGGTGTGACTGAGTGACCATAAGTCTGTACACACGGGTATAAGTGAGTGACCATAAATCTGTACACACGGGTGTGACTGAGTGACAGTAAATCTGTATACACGGGTGTGACTGAGTGAACATAAGTCTATACACATCGGTATAACTGAGTGACCATAAATCTGTACACACGGGTGTGACTGAGTGAACGTAAGTCTGTACATACGCGAATAACAGAGGGAACATAAATCTGTACTCACGGGTATAACTGAGTGACCATAAACCTGTACACACGGGTGTGATTGAGTGACCGTAAATCTGTACACACGTGTGTGATTGAGTGATCATAAATCTGTACACATGGGTGTGACTGAGTGAACATAAGTCTGTACACACGGGTATAACTGAGTGACCATAAATCTGTATACACGGATGTGACTGAGTGACCATAAGTCTGTACACACGGGTATAAGTGAGTGACCATAAATCTGTACACACGGGTGTGACTGAGTGACCGTAAATCTGTATACACGGGTGTGACTGAGTGAACATAAGTCTATACACATGGGTATAACTGAGTGACCATAAATCTGTACACACGGGTGTGACTGAGTGACCATAAATCTGTACACACGGGTATAACTGAGTGAACATAAATCTGTACACACGGGTGTGACTGAATGACCATAAATCTGCATACACGGGTGTGACTGAGTGACCATAAATCTGTACACACGGGTGTGACTGAGTGACCATAAATCTGTACACACGGCTGTGACTGAGTGACCATAAATATGTACACACGGGTGTGACTGAGTGAACATAAGTATGTACACACGGGTATACCTGAGTGAACATAAATCTGTATACACGGGTGTGAATGAGTGACCATAAATCTGTACACACGGGTGTGACTGTGCGAACATAAGTCTGTACACACGGGTATAACTGAGTGACCATAAATCTCTACGCACGGGTGTGACTGAGTGACCATAAATCTGTACACACGGATATAACTGAGTGACCATAAATCTGTACACACGGCTGTGACTGAGTAACCATAAATATGTATACACGGGTGTGACTGAGTGACCATAAATCTGTACACACGGGTGTGACTGAGTCACCATAAATCTGTACACACGGGTGTGACTGAGTGAAAATAAGTCTGTACACACTGGTATAACTGAGTGACCATAAATCTGTAGACACGGGTGTGACTGAGTGATCATAAATCTGTACACACGGGTATAACTGAGTGACCATAAATCTGTATACACGGGTGTGACTGAGTGACCATAAGTCTGTACACACGGGTATAACTGAGTGACCATAAATCTGTACACACGGGTGTGACTGAATGACCATAAATCTGTTTACATGGGTGTGAATGAGTGACAATAAATCTGTACACACGGGTGTGACTGAGTGACCATAAGTCTGTACACACGTGTATAACTGAGTGACCATAAATCTGTATACACGGCTGTGACTGAGTGACCATAAATATGTACACACGGGTGTGACTGAGTGAACATAAGTATGTACACACGGGTATACCTGAGTGAACATAAATCTGTATACACGGTTGTGACTGAGTGACCATAAATCTGTACACACGGGTGTGACTGAGTGAACATAAGTCTGTACACACGGCTATAACTGAGTGACCATAAGTCTGTACACACGGGTGTGACTGAGTGAACATAAGTCTGTACACACGGGTATAACCGAGTGACCATAAATCTGTATACACGGGTGTGACTGAGTGACCATAAGTCTGTACACACGGGTATAAGTGAGTGACCATAAATCTGTACACACGGGTGTGACTGAGTGACAGTAAATCTGTATACACGGGTGTGACTGAGTGAACATAAGTCTATACACATCGGTATAACTGAGTGACCATAAATCTGTACACACGGGTGTGACTGAGTGAACGTAAGTCTGTACATACGCGAATAACAGAGGGAACATAAATCTGTACTCACGGGTATAACTGAGTGACCATAAACCTGTACACACGGGTGTGATTGAGTGACCGTAAATCTGTACACACGTGTGTGATTGAGTGATCATAAATCTGTACACATGGGTGTGACTGAGTGAACATAAGTCTGTACACACGGGTATAACTGAGTGACCATAAATCTGTATACACGGATGTGACTGAGTGACCATAAGTCTGTACACACGGGTATAAGTGAGTGACCATAAATCTGTACACACGGGTGTGACTGAGTGACCGTAAATCTGTATACACGGGTGTGACTGAGTGACCATAAATCTGTATACACGGGTGTGACTGAGTGACCATAAATCTGTACACACGGGTGTGACTGAGTGAACATAAGTCTGTACACACGGCTATAACTGAGTGACCATAAGTCTGTACACACGGGTGTGACTGAGTGAACATAAGTCTGTACACACGGGTATAACCGAGTGACCATAAATCTGTATACACGGGTGTGACTGAGTGACCATAAGTCTGTACACACGGGTATAAGTGAGTGACCATAAATCTGTACACACGGGTGTGACTGAGTGACAGTAAATCTGTATACACGGGTGTGACTGAGTGAACATAAGTCTATACACATGGGTATAACTGAGTGACCATAAATCTGTACACACAGGTGTGACTGAGTGAACGTAAGTCTGTACATACGCGAATAACAGAGGGAACATAAATCTGTACTCACGGGTATAACTGAGTGACCATAAACCTGTACACACGGGTGTGACTGAGTGACCATAAATCTGTACACACGGGTGTGATTGAGTGACCATAAATCTGTACACATGGGTGTGACTGAGTGAACATAAGTCTGTACACACGGGTATAACTGAGTGACCATAAATCTGTATACACGGGTGTGACTGAGTGACCATAAGTCTGTACACACGGGTATAAGTGAGTGACCATAAATCTGTACACACGGGTGTGACTGAGTGACCGTAAATCTGTATACACGGGTGTGACTGAGTGAACATAAGTCTATACACATGGGTATAACTGAGTGACCATAAATCTGTACACACGGGTGTGACTGAGTGAACGTAAGTCTATACATACGGGAATAACAGAGTGAACATAAATCTGTACACACGGGTGTGACTGAGTGACCATAAATCTGTACATACGGGTATAACTGAGTGAACATAAATCTGTACACACGGGTGTGACTGAATGACCATAAATCTGCATACACGGGTGTGACTGAGTGACCATAAATCTGTACACACGGGTGTGACTGAGTGACCATAAATCTGTACACACGGCTGTGACTGAGTGACCATAAATATGTACACACGGGTGTGACTGAGTGAACATAAGTATGTACACACGGGTATACCTGAGTGAACATAAATCTGTATACACGGGTGTGACTGAGTGACCATAAATCTGTACACACGGGTGTGACTGTGCGAACATAAGTCTGTACACACGGGTATAACTGAGTGACCATAAATCTCTACACACGGGTGTGACTGAGTGACCATAAATCTGTACACACGGATATAACTGAGTGACCATAAATCTGTACACACGGCTGTGACTGAGTAACCATAAATATGTATACACGGGTGTGACTGAGTGACCATAAATCTGTACACACGGGTGTGACTGAGTGACCATAAATCTGTACACACGGGTGTGACTGAGTGAAAATAAGTCTGTACACACGGGTATAACTGAGTGACCATAAATCTGTATACACGGGTGTGACTGAGTGACCATAAGTCTGTACACACGGGTATAAGTGAGTGACCATAAATCTGTACACACGGGTGTGACTGAGTGACAGTAAATCTGTATACACGGGTGTGACTGAGTGAACATAAGTCTATACACATGGGTATAACTGAGTGACCATAAATCTGTACACACGGGTGTGACTGAGTGAACGTAAGTCTATACTTACGGGAATAACAGAGTGAACATAAATCTGTACACACGGGTGTGACTGAGTGAACATATGTCTGTACACACGGGTATAACTGAGTGACCATAAATCTGTACACCCGTGTGTGACTGAGTGACCATAAATCTGTACACACGAGTGTGTCTGAGTGACCATAAATCTGTACACACGGGTATAACTGAGTGAACAAAAATCTGTACACATGGGTGTGACTGAATGACCATAAATCTGTATACACGGGTGTGACTGAGTGACCATAAATCTGTACACACGGGTGTGACTGAGTGACCATAAATCTGTACACACGGGTGTGACTGAATGACCATAAATCTGTTTACATGGGTGTGAATGAGTGACCATAAGTCTGTACACACGTGTATAACTGAGTGACCATAAATCTGTATACACGGCTGTGACTGAGTGACCATAAATATGTACACACGGGTGTGACTGAGTGAACATAAGTACGTACACACGGGTATACCTGAGTGAACATAAATCTGTATACACGGTTGTGACTGAGTGACCATAAATCTGTACACACGGGTGTGACTGAGTGAACATAAGTCTGTACACACGGCTATAACTGAGTGACCATAAGTCTGTACACACGGGTGTGACTGAGTGAACATAAGTCTGTACACACGGGTATAACCGAGTGACCATAAATCTGTATACACGGGTGTGACTGAGTGACCATAAGTCTGTACACACGGGTATAAGTGAGTGACCATAAATCTGTACACACGGGTGTGACTGAGTGACAGTAAATCTGTATACACGGGTGTGACTGAGTGAACATAAGTCTATACACATCGGTATAACTGAGTGACCATAAATCTGTACACACGGGTGTGACTGAGTGAACGTAAGTCTGTACATACGCGAATAACAGAGGGAACATAAATCTGTACTCACGGGTATAACTGAGTGACCATAAACCTGTACACACGGGTGTGATTGAGTGACCGTAAATCTGTACACACGTGTGTGATTGAGTGATCATAAATCTGTACACATGGGTGTGACTGAGTGAACATAAGTCTGTACACACGGGTATAACTGAGTGACCATAAATCTGTATACACGGATGTGACTGAGTGACCATAAGTCTGTACACACGGGTATAAGTGAGTGACCATAAATCTGTACACACGGGTGTGACTGAGTGACCGTAAATCTGTATACACGGGTGTGACTGAGTGAACATAAGTCTATACACATGGGTATAACTGAGTGACCATAAATCTGTACACACGGGTGTGACTGAGTGACCATAAATCTGTACACACGGGTATAACTGAGTGAACATAAATCTGTACACACGGGTGTGACTGAATGACCATAAATCTGCATACACGGGTGTGACTGAGTGACCATAAATCTGTACACACGGGTGTGACTGAGTGACCATAAATCTGTACACACGGCTGTGACTGAGTGACCATAAATATGTACACACGGGTGTGACTGAGTGAACATAAGTATGTACACACGGGTATACCTGAGTGAACATAAATCTGTATACACGGGTGTGAATGAGTGACCATAAATCTGTACACACGGGTGTGACTGTGCGAACATAAGTCTGTACACACGGGTATAACTGAGTGACCATAAATCTCTACGCACGGGTGTGACTGAGTGACCATAAATCTGTACACACGGATATAACTGAGTGACCATAAATCTGTACACACGGCTGTGACTGAGTAACCATAAATATGTATACACGGGTGTGACTGAGTGACCATAAATCTGTACACACGGGTGTGACTGAGTCACCATAAATCTGTACACACGGGTGTGACTGAGTGAAAATAAGTCTGTACACACTGGTATAACTGAGTGACCATAAATCTGTACACACGGGTATAACTGAGTGACCATAAATCTGTATACACGGGTGTGACTGAGTGACCATAAGTCTGTACACACGGGTATAACTGAGTGACCATAAATCTGTACACACGGGTGTGACTGAATGACCATAAATCTGTTTACATGGGTGTGAATGAGTGACAATAAATCTGTACACACGGGTGTGACTGAGTGACCATAAGTCTGTACACACGTGTATAACTGAGTGACCATAAATCTGTATACACGGCTGTGACTGAGTGACCATAAATATGTACACACGGGTGTGACTGAGTGAACATAAGTATGTACACACGGGTATACCTGAGTGAACATAAATCTGTATACACGGTTGTGACTGAGTGACCATAAATCTGTACACACGGGTGTGACTGAGTGAACATAAGTCTGTACACACGGCTATAACTGAGTGACCATAAGTCTGTACACACGGGTGTGACTGAGTGAACATAAGTCTGTACACACGGGTATAACCGAGTGACCATAAATCTGTATACACGGGTGTGACTGAGTGACCATAAGTCTGTACACACGGGTATAAGTGAGTGACCATAAATCTGTACACACGGGTGTGACTGAGTGACAGTAAATCTGTATACACGGGTGTGACTGAGTGAACATAAGTCTATACACATCGGTATAACTGAGTGACCATAAATCTGTACACACGGGTGTGACTGAGTCAACGTAAGTCTGTACATACGCGAATAACAGAGGGAACATAAATCTGTACTCACGGGTATAACTGAGTGACCATAAACCTGTACACACGGGTGTGATTGAGTGACCGTAAATCTGTACACACGTGTGTGATTGAGTGATCATAAATCTGTACACATGGGTGTGACTGAGTGAACATAAGTCTGTACACACGGGTATAACTGAGTGACCATAAATCTGTATACACGGATGTGACTGAGTGACCATAAGTCTGTACACACGGGTATAAGTGAGTGACCATAAATCTGTACACACGGGTGTGACTGAGTGACCGTAAATCTGTATACACGGGTGTGACTGAGTGAACATAAGTCTATACACATGGGTATAACTGAGTGACCATAAATCTGTACACACGGGTGTGACTGAGTGAACGTAAGTCTATACATACGGGAATAACAGAGTGAACATAAATCTGTACACACGGGTGTGACTGAGTGACCATAAATCTGTACACACGGGTATAACTGAGTGAACATAAATCTGTACACACGGGTGTGACTGAATGACCATAAATCTGCATACACGGGTGTGACTGAGTGACCATAAATCTGTACACACGGGTGTGACTGAGTGACCATAAATCTGTACACACGGCTGTGACTGAGTGACCATAAATATGTACACACGGGTGTGACTGAGTGAACATAAGTATGTACACACGGGTATACCTGAGTGAACATAAATCTGTATACACGGGTGTGAATGAGTGACCATAAATCTGTACACACGGGTGTGACTGTGCGAACATAAGTCTGTACACACGGGTATAACTGAGTGACCATAAATCTCTACGCACGGGTGTGACTGAGTGACCATAAATCTGTACACACGGATATAACTGAGTGACCATAAATCTGTACACACGGCTGTGACTGAGTAACCATAAATCTGTACACACGGCTGTGACTGAGTAACCATAAATCTGTACACACGGGTGTGACTGAGTCACCATAAATCTGTACACACGGGTGTGACTGAGTGAAAATAAGTCTGTACACACTGGTATAACTGAGTGACCATAAATCTGTAGACACGGGTATAACTGAGTGACCATAAATCTGTATACACGGGTGTGACTGAGTGATCATAAATCTGTACACACGGGTATAACTGAGTGACCATAAATCTGTATACACGGGTGTGACTGAGTGACCATAAGTCTGTACACACGGGTATAACTGAGTGACCATAAATCTGTACACACGGGTGTGACTGAGTGACCATAAACCTGTACACACGGGTATAACTGAGTGACTATAAATCTGTACACACGGGTATAACGGAGTGACCATAAATCTGTACACACGGGTGTGACTGAGTGACCATAAACCTGTAAACACGGGTATAACTGAGTGACTATAAATCTGTACACACGGGTATAACGGAGTGACCATAAATCTGTACACACGGGTGTGACTGAGTGACCATAAATCTGTATACACGGGTGTGACTGAGTGACCATAAATCTGTACACACAAGTGTGACTGAGTGACAATAAATCTGTATACACGGGTGTGACTGAGTGACCATAAATCTGTACACACGTGTGTGACTGAGTGAACATAAGTATGTTTACACGGGTAGAACTGAGTGAACATAAATCTGTATACCCTGGTGTGACTGTGTCACCATAAATCTGTACACACGGGTATAACTGAGTGAACATAAATCTGTACACACGGGTGTGACTGAGTGTCCATAAGTCTGTACACACAGGGATGATTCAGTAACCATAAATCTGTACACACAGACATAACTGAGTGCCCATAAATCTGTACACACGGGTATAACTGAGTGACCATAAATCTGTACACACAGGTGTGACTGAGTGACCATAAACCTGCACACACAGGTATAACTGAGTGAACATAAATCTGTACACACGGGTGTGACTGAGTGACCATAAATCTGTATACACGGGTGTGACTGAGTGACCATAAATCTGTACACACGGGTGTGACTGAGTGAACATAAGTCTGAACACACGGGTATAACTGAGTGACCATAAATCTGTATACACGGGTGTGACTGAGTGAACATAAGTCTGTACACACGGGTATAACTGAGTGACCATAAATCTGTATACACGGGTGTGACTGAGTGACCATAAGTCTATACACACGGGTATAAGTGAGTGACCATAAATCTGTACACACGGGTGTGACTGAGTGACAGTAAATCTGTATACACGGGTGTGACTGAGCGAACAGAAGTCTATACACACGGGTATAACTGAGTGACCATAAATCTGTACACACGGCTGTGACTGAGTGACCATAAATCTGTACACAAGGGTGTGACTGAGTGAACGTAAGTCTATACATACGGGAATAACAGAGTGAACATAAATCTGTACACACGGGTGTGACTGAGTGAACATAAATCTGTACACACGGGTATAACTGAGTGAACATAAATCTGTATACATGGGTCTGACTGAGTGAACATAAATCTGTACACACGTGTGTGACTGAGTGAACATAAATCTGTACACACGGGTATAAGTGAGTGACCATAAATCTGTACACACGGGTGTGACTGAGTGACCGTAAATCTGTATACACGGGTGTGACTGAGTGAACATAAGTCTATACACATGGGTATAACTGAGTGACAATAAATCTGTACACACGGGTGTGACTGAGTGAACGTAAGTCTATACACACGGGAATAACAGAGTGAACATAAATCTGTACACACGGGTGTGACTGACTGACCATAAATCTGAACACACGGGTGTGACTGAGTGAACATATGTCTGTACACACGGGTATAACTGAGTGACCATAAATCTGTACACACAGGTATAACTGAGTGAACATAAATCTGTACACACGGGTGTGACTGAATGACCATAAATCTGAACACACGGGTGTGACTGAGTGAACATATGTCTGTACACACGGGTATAACTGAGTGACCATAAATCTGTACACCCGTGTGTGACTGAGTGACCATAAATCTGTACACACGAGTGTGTCTGAGTGACCATAAATCTGTACACACGGGTATAACTGAGTGAACAAAAATCTGTACACATGGGTGTGACTGAATGACTATAAATCTGTATACACGGGTGTGACTGAGTGACCATAAATCTGTACACACAGGTGTGACTGAGTGACCATAAATCTGTACACACGGGTGTGACTGAATGACCATAAATCTGTTTACATGGGTGTGACTGAGTGACCATAAATCTGTACACACGGGTGTGACTGAGTGACCATAAATCTGTACACACGTGTATAACTGAGTGACCATAAATCTGTACACACGGGTATAACTGAGTGACCATAAATCTGTACACACGGGTGTGACTGAGTGACCATAAACCTGCACACACAGGTATAACTGAGTGAACATAAATCTGTACACACGGGTGTGACTGAGTGACCATAAATCTGTATACACGGGTGTGACTGAGTGACCATAAATCTGTACACACGGGTGTGACTGAGTGAACATAAGTCTGAACACACGGGTATAACTGAGTGACCATAAATCTGTATACACGGGTGTGACTGAGTGAACATAAGTCTGTACACACGGGTATAACTGAGTGACCATAAATCTGTATACACGGGTGTGACTGAGTGACCATAAGTCTTTACACACGGGTATAAGTGAGTGACCATAAATCTGTACACACGGGTGTGACTGAGTGACCGTAAATCTGTATACACGGGTGTGACTGAGCGAACAGAAGTCTATACACATGGGTATAACTGAGTGAACATAAATCTGTACACACGGGTGTGACTGAGTGAACATAAATCTGTACACACGGGTATAACTGAGTGAACATAAATCTGTATACATGGGTCTGACTGAGTGAACATAAATCTGTACACACGGGTGTGACTGAGTGAACATAAATCTGTACACACGGGTATAAGTGAGTGACCATAAATCTGTACACACGGGTGTGACTGAGTGACCGTAAATCTGTATACACGGGTGTGACTGAGTGAACATAAGTCTATACACATGGGTATAACTGAGTGACAATAAATCTGTACACATGGGTGTGACTGAGTGAACGTAAGTCTATACACACGGGAATAACAGAGTGAACATAAATCTGTACACACGGGTGTGACTGACTGACCATAAATCTGTACACATGGGTGTGACTGAGTGAACGTAAGTCTATACACACGGGAATAACAGAGTGAACATAAATCTGTACACACGGGTATAACTGAGTGAACATAAATCTGTACACACGGGTGTGACTGAATGACCATTAATCTGAACACACGGGTGTGACTGAGTGAACATATGTCTGTACACACGGGTATAACTGAGTGACCATAAATCTGTACACCCGTGTGTGACTGAGTGACCATAAATCTGTACACACGAGTGTGTCTGAGTGACCATAAATCTGTACACACGGGTATAACTGAGTGAACAAAAATCTGTACACATGGGTGTGACTGAATGACTATAAATCTGTACACCCGTGTGTGACTGAGTGACCATAAATCTGTACACACGGGTGTGACTGAGTGACCATAAATCTGTACACACGAGTGTGTCTGAGTGACCATAAATCTGCACACACGGGTATAACTGAGTGAACAAAAATCTGTACACATGGGTGTGACTGAATGACTATAAATCTGTATACACGGGTGTGACTGAGTGACCATAAATCTGTACACACGGGTGTGACTGAATGACCATAAATCTGTTTACATGGGTGTGACTGAGTGACCATAAATCTGTACACACGTGTATAACTGAGTGACCATAAATCTGTATACACGGGTGTGACTGATTGCCCATAAGTCTGTACACACGGGAATAACTGAGTGACCATAAACCTGTACACACGGCTGTGACTGAGTGACCATAAATATGTACACACGGGTGTGACTGAGTGAACATAAGTATGTACACACGGGTATACCTGAGTGAACATAAATCTGTATACACGGGTGTGACTGAGTGACCATAAATCTGTACACACGGGTGTGACTGAGTGAACATAAGTCTGTTCACACGGGTATAACTGAGTGACCATAAATCTGTACACACGGGTGTGACTGAGTGAACATAAGTCTGTACACACGGGTGTGACTGAGTGACCATAAATCTGTACACACGGGTGTGACTGAGTGAACATAAGTCTGTTCACACGGGTATAACTGAGTGACCATAAATCTGTACACACGGGTGTGACTGAGTGAACATAAGTCTGTACACACGGGTGTGACTGAGTGAACATAAGTCTGTACACACGGGTATAACTGAGTGACCAAAAATCTGTATGCACGGGTATAACTGAGTGACTATAAATCTGTACACACGGGAATAACTGAGTGACCTTAAGTCTGTACACACAGGGATGATTCAGTAACCATAAATCTGTACCTACAGACATAACTGAGTGACCAGAAATCTGTACACACGGGTATAACTGAGTGACCATAAATCTGTACACACGGGTGTGACTGAGTGACCATAAATCTGTACACACGGGTATAACTGAGTGACCATAAATCTGTACACACGGCTGTGACTGAGTGACCATAAATGTGTACACACGGGTGTGACTGAGTGACCATAAATCTGTATACACGGGTGTGACTGAGTGACCATAAATCTGTACACACGGGTGTGACTGAGTGACCATAAATCTGCACACACGGGTATAACTGAGTGAACATAAATCTGTACACATGGGTGTGACTGAATGACCATAAGTCTGTACACACGGGTATAACTGAGTGACCATAAAACTGTACATACGGGTGTGACTGAGTAAGCATAAATCTGTACACACGGGTATAACTGAGTGACCATAAATCTGTACACACGGCTGTGACTGAATGACCATAAATGTGTATACACGGGTGTGACTGAGTGACCATAAATCTGTATACACGGGTGTGACTGAGTGACCATAAATCTGTACACACGGGTGTGACTGAGTGAACATAAGTCTGTACACACGGCTATAACTGAGTGACCATAAGTCTGTACACACGGGTGTGACTGAGTGAACATAAGTCTGTACACACGGGTATAACCGAGTGACCATAAATCTGTATACACGGGTGTGACTGAGTGACCATAAGTCTGTACACACGGGTATAAGTGAGTGACCATAAATCTGTACACACGGGTGTGACTGAGTGACAGTAAATCTGTATACACGGGTGTGACTGAGTGAACATAAGTCTATACACATGGGTATAACTGAGTGACCATAAATCTGTACACACGGGTGTGACTGAGTGACCATAAATCTGTACACACGGGTGTGACTGAGTGAACATAAGTCTGTACACACGGCTATAACTGAGTGACCATAAGTCTGTACACACGGGTGTGACTGAGTGAACATAAGTCTGTACACACGGGTATAACCGAGTGACCATAAATCTGTATACACGGGTGTGACTGAGTGACCATAAATCTGTACACACGGGTGTGACTGAGTGACCATAAATCTGTACACACGGGTGTGACTGAATGTCCATAAATCTGTATACACGGGTGTGACTGAGTGACCATAAATCTGTACACACGGGTGTGACTGAGTGACCGTAAATCTGTATACACGGGTGTGACTGAGTGAACATAAGTCTATACACATGGGTATAACTGAGTGACCATAAATCTGTACACACGGGTGTGACTGAGTGAACGTAAGTCTATACATACGGGAATAACAGAGTGAACATAAATCTGTACACACGGGTGTGACTGAGTGACCATAAATCTGTACACACGGGTATAACTGAGTGAACATAAATCTGTACACACGGGTGTGACTGAATGACCATAAATCTGCATACACGGGTGTGACTGAGTGACCATAAATCTGTACACACGGGTGTGACTGAGTGACCATAAATCTGTACACACGGCTGTGACTGAGTGACCATAAATATGTACACACGGGTGTGACTGAGTGAACATAAGTATGTACACACGGGTATACCTGAGTGAACATAAATCTGTATACACGGGTGTGAATGAGTGACCATAAATCTGTACACACGGGTGTGACTGTGCGAACATAAGTCTGTACACACGGGTATAACTGAGTGACCATAAATCTCTACGCACGGGTGTGACTGAGTGACCATAAATCTGTACACACGGATATAACTGAGTGACCATAAATCTGTACACACGGCTGTGACTGAGTAACCATAAATATGTATACACGGGTGTGACTGAGTGACCATAAATCTGTACACACGGGTGTGACTGAGTCACCATAAATCTGTACACACGGGTGTGACTGAGTGAAAATAAGTCTGTACACACTGGTATAACTGAGTGACCATAAATCTGTAGACACGGGTGTGACTGAGTGACCATAAATCTGTACACACGGGTGTGACTGAGTGAAAATAAGTCTGTACACACTGGTATAACGGAGTGACCATAAATCTGTACACACGGGTGTGACTGAGTGACCATAAACCTGTACACACGGGTATAACTGAGTGACTATAAATCTGTACACACGGGTATAACGGAGTGACCATAAATCTGTACACACGGGTGTGACTGAGTGACCATAAACCTGTAAACACGGGTATAACTGAGTGACTATAAATCTGTACACACGGGTATAACGGAGTGACCATAAATCTGTACACACGGGTGTGACTGAGTGACCATAAATCTGTATACACGGGTGTGACTGAGTGACCATAAATCTGTACACACAAGTGTGACTGAGTGACAATAAATCTGTATACACGGGTGTGACTGAGTGACCATAAATCTGTACACACGTGTGTGACTGAGTGAACATAAGTATGTTTACACGGGTAGAACTGAGTGAACATAAATCTGTATACCCTGGTGTGACTGTGTCACCATAAATCTGTACACACGGGTATAACTGAGTGAACATAAATCTGTACACACGGGTGTGACTGAGTGTCCATAAGTCTGTACACACAGGGATGATTCAGTAACCATAAATCTGTACACACAGACATAACTGAGTGCCCATAAATCTGTACACACGGGTATAACTGAGTGACCATAAATCTGTACACACAGGTGTGACTGAGTGACCATAAACCTGCACACACAGGTATAACTGAGTGAACATAAATCTGTACACACGGGTGTGACTGAGTGACCATAAATCTGTATACACGGGTGTGACTGAGTGACCATAAATCTGTACACACGGGTGTGACTGAGTGAACATAAGTCTGAACACACGGGTATAACTGAGTGACCATAAATCTGTATACACGGGTGTGACTGAGCGAACAGAAGTCTATACACACGGGTATAACTGAGTGACCATAAATCTGTACACACGGCTGTGACTGAGTGACCATAAATCTGTACACAAGGGTGTGACTGAGTGAACGTAAGTCTATACATACGGGAATAACAGAGTGAACATAAATCTGTACACACGGGTGTGACTGAGTGAACATAAATCTGTACACACGGGTATAACTGAGTGAACATAAATCTGTATACATGGGTCTGACTGAGTGAACATAAATCTGTACACACGTGTGTGACTGAGTGAACATAAATCTGTACACACGGGTATAAGTGAGTGACCATAAATCTGTACACACGGGTGTGACTGAGTGACCGTAAATCTGTATACACGGGTGTGACTGAGTGAACATAAGTCTATACACATGGGTATAACTGAGTGACAATAAATCTGTACACACGGGTGTGACTGAGTGAACGTAAGTCTATACACACGGGAATAACAGAGTGAACATAAATCTGTACACACGGGTGTGACTGACTGACCATAAATCTGAACACACGGGTGTGACTGAGTGAACATATGTCTGTACACACGGGTATAACTGAGTGACCATAAATCTGTACACACAGGTATAACTGAGTGAACATAAATCTGTACACACGGGTGTGACTGAATGACCATAAATCTGAACACACTGGTGTGACTGAGTGAACATATGTCTGTACACACGGGTATAACTGAGTGACCATAAATCTGTACACCCGTGTGTGACTGAGTGACCATAAATCTGTACACACGAGTGTGTCTGAGTGACCATAAATCTGTACACACGGGTATAACTGAGTGAACAAAAATCTGTACACATGGGTGTGACTGAATGACTATAAATCTGTATACACGGGTGTGACTGAGTGACCATAAATCTGTACACACAGGTGTGACTGAGTGACCATAAATCTGTACACACGGGTGTGACTGAATGACCATAAATCTGTTTACATGGGTGTGACTGAGTGACCATAAATCTGTACACATGGGTGTGACTGAGTGACCATAAATCTGTACACACGTGTATAACTGAGTGACCATAAATCTGTACACACGGGTATAACTGAGTGACCATAAATCTGTACACACGGGTGTGACTGAGTGACCATAAACCTGCACACACAGGTATAACTGAGTGAACATAAATCTGTACACACGGGTGTGACTGAGTGACCATAAATCTGTATACACGGGTGTGACTGAGTGACCATAAATCTGTACACACGGGTGTGACTGAGTGAACATAAGTCTGAACACACGGGTATAACTGAGTGACCATAAATCTGTATACACGGGTGTGACTGAGTGAACATAAGTCTGTACACACGGGTATAACTGAGTGACCATAAATCTGTATACACGGGTGTGACTGAGTGACCATAAGTCTGTACACACGGGTATAAGTGAGTGACCATAAATCTGTACACACGGGTGTGACTGAGTGACCGTAAATCTGTATACACGGGTGTGACTGAGCGAACAGAAGTCTATACACATGGGTATAACTGAGTGAACATAAATCTGTACACACGGGTGTGACTGAGTGAACATAAATCTGTACACACGGGTATAACTGAGTGAACATAAATCTGTATACATGGGTCTGACTGAGTGAACATAAATCTGTACACACGGGTGTGACTGAGTGAACATAAATCTGTACACACGGGTATAAGTGAGTGACCATAAATCTGTACACACGGGTGTGACTGAGTGACCGTAAATCTGTATACACGGGTGTGACTGAGTGAACATAAGTCTATACACATGGGTATAACTGAGTGACAATAAATCTGTACACATGGGTGTGACTGAGTGAACGTAAGTCTATACACACGGGAATAACAGAGTGAACATAAATCTGTACACACGGGTGTGACTGACTGACCATAAATCTGTACACACAGGTATAACTGAGTGAACATAAATCTGTACACACGGGTGTGACTGAATGACCATTAATCTGAACACACGGGTGTGACTGAGTGAACATATGTCTGTACACACGGGTATAACTGAGTGACCATAAATCTGTACACCCGTGTGTGACTGAGTGACCATAAATCTGTACACACGAGTGTGTCTGAGTGACCATAAATCTGTACACACGGGTATAACTGAGTGAACAAAAATCTGTACACATGGGTGTGACTGAATGACTATAAATCTGTACACCCGTGTGTGACTGAGTGACCATAAATCTGTACACACGGGTGTGACTGAGTGACCATAAATCTGTACACACGAGTGTGTCTGAGTGACCATAAATCTGCACACACGGGTATAACTGAGTGAACAAAAATCTGTACACATGGGTGTGACTGAATGACTATAAATCTGTATACACGGGTGTGACTGAGTGACCATAAATCTGTACACACGGGTGTGACTGAATGACCATAAATCTGTTTACATGGGTGTGACTGAGTGACCATAAATCTGTACACACGTGTATAACTGAGTGACCATAAATCTGTATACACGGGTGTGACTGATTGCCCATAAGTCTGTACACACGGGAATAACTGAGTGACCATAAACCTGTACACACGGCTGTGACTGAGTGACCATAAATATGTACACACGGGTGTGACTGAGTGAACATAAGTATGTACACACGGGTATACCTGAGTGAACATAAATCTGTATACACGGGTGTGACTGAGTGACCATAAATCTGTACACACGGGTGTGACTGAGTGAACATAAGTCTGTTCACACGGGTATAACTGAGTGACCATAAATCTGTACACACGGGTGTGACTGAGTGAACATAAGTCTGTACACACGGGTGTGACTGAGTGACCATAAATCTGTACACACGGGTGTGACTGAGTGAACATAAGTCTGTACACACGGGTGTGACTGAGTGAACATAAGTCTGTACACACGGGTATAACTGAGTGACCAAAAATCTGTATGCACGGGTATAACTGAGTGACTATAAATCTGTACACACGGGAATAACTGAGTGACCTTAAGTCTGTACACACAGGGATGATTCAGTAACCATAAATCTGTACCTACAGACATAACTGAGTGACCAGAAATCTGTACACACGGGTATAACTGAGTGACCATAAATCTGTACACACGGGTGTGACTGAGTGACCATAAATCTGTACACACGGGTATAACTGAGTGACCATAAATCTGTACACACGGCTGTGACTGAGTGACCATAAATGTGTACACACGGGTGTGACTGAGTGACCATAAATCTGTATACACGGGTGTGACTGAGTGACCATAAATCTGTACACACGGGTGTGACTGAGTGACCATAAATCTGCACACACGGGTATAACTGAGTGAACATAAATCTGTACACATGGGTGTGACTGAATGACCATAAGTCTGTACACACGGGTATAACTGAGTGACCATAAATCTGTACATACGGGTGTGACTGAGTAACCATAAATCTGTACACACGGGTATAACTGAGTGACCATAAATCTGTACACACGGCTGTGACTGAATGACCATAAATGTGTATACACGGGTGTGACTGAGTGACCATAAATCTGTATACACGGGTGTGACTGAGTGACCATAAATCTGTACACACGGGTGTGACTGAGTGAACATAAGTCTGTACACACGGGTGTGACTGAGTGAACATAAGTCTGTACACACGGGTATAACTGAGTGACCAAAAATCTGTATGCACGGGTATAACTGAGTGACTATAAATCTGTACACACGGGAATAACTGAGTGACCTTAAGTCTGTACACACAGGGATGATTCAGTAACCATAAATCTGTACCTACAGACATAACTGAGTGACCAGAAATCTGTACACACGGGTATAACTGAGTGACCATAAATCTGTACACACGGGTGTGACTGAGTGACCATAAATCTGTACACACGGGTATAACTGAGTGACCATAAATCTGTACACACGGCTGTGACTGAGTGACCATAAATGTGTACACACGGGTGTGACTGAGTGACCATAAATCTGTATACACGGGTGTGACTGAGTGACCATAAATCTGTACACACGGGTGTGACTGAGTGACCATAAATCTGCACACACGGGTATAACTGAGTGAACATAAATCTGTACACATGGGTGTGACTGAATGACCATAAGTCTGTACACACGGGTATAACTGAGTGACCATAAATCTGTACATACGGGTGTGACTGAGTAACCATAAATCTGTACACACGGGTATAACTGAGTGACCATAAATCTGTACACACGGCTGTGACTGAATGACCATAAATGTGTATACACGGGTGTGACTGAGTGACCATAAATCTGTATACACGGGTGTGACTGAGTGACCATAAATCTGTACACACGGGTGTGACTGAGTGAACATAAGTCTGTACACACGGCTATAACTGAGTGACCATAAGTCTGTACACACGGGTGTGACTGAGTGAACATAAGTCTGTACACACGGGTATAACCGAGTGACCATAAATCTGTATACACGGGTGTGACTGAGTGACCATAAGTCTGTACACACGGGTATAAGTGAGTGACCATAAATCTGTACACACGGGTGTGACTGAGTGACAGTAAATCTGTATACACGGGTGTGACTGAGTGAACATAAGTCTATACACATGGGTATAACTGAGTGACCATAAATCTGTACACACGGGTGTGACTGAGTGACCATAAATCTGTACACACGGGTGTGACTGAGTGAACATAAGTCTGTACACACGGCTATAACTGAGTGACCATAAGTCTGTACACACGGGTGTGACTGAGTGAACATAAGTCTGTACACACGGGTATAACCGAGTGACCATAAATCTGTATACACGGGTGTGACTGAGTGACCATAAATCTGTACACACGGGTGTGACTGAGTGACCATAAATCTGTACACACGGGTGTGACTGAATGTCCATAAATCTGTATACACGGGTGTGACTGAGTGACCATAAATCTGTACACACTGGTGTGACTGAGTGAACATAAGTCTGTACACACGGGTATAACTGAGTGACCATAAATCTATACACACGGGTGTGACTGAGTGAACATAAGTCTGTACACACGGGTATAACTGAGTGAACATAAATCTGTATACACGGATATAACAGAGTGACCATAAATCTGTATACACGGGTGTGACTGAGTGACCATAAGTCTGTACACACGGGTATAACTGAGTGACAATAAATCTGTAAACACGGGTGTGACTGAGTGACCATAAATCTGTACACACGGGTATAACTGAGTGACCATAAATCTGTATACACGGGTGTGACTGAGTGACCATAAATCTGTACACACGGGTGTGACTGAGAGACCATAAGTCTGTACACACGGGTATAACTGAGTGACCATAAATCTGTACACACGTCTGTGACTGAGTGACCATGAATGTGTATACACGGGTGTGACTGAGTGACCATAAATCTGTACACACGGGTGTGATTGAGTGACCATAAATCTGTACACATGGGTGTGACTGAGTGAAAATAAGTCTGTACACACGGGTATAACTGAGTGACCATAAATCTGTATACACGGGTGTGACTGAGTGACCATAAGTCTGTACACACGGGTATAAGTGAGTGACCATAAATCTGTACACACGGGTGTGACTGAGTGACCGTAAATCTGTATACACGGGTGTGACTGAGTGAACATAAGTCTATACACATGGGTATAACTGAGTGACCATAAATCTGTACGCACGGGTGTGACTGAGTGAACGTAAGTCTATACATACGGGAATAACAGAGTGAACATAAATCTGTACACACGGGTGTGACTGAGTGACCATAAATCTGTACACACGGGTATAACTGAGTGAACATAAATCTGTACACACGGGTGTGACTGAATGACCATAAATCTGCATACACGGGTGTGACTGAGTGACCATAAATCTGTACACACGGGTGTGACTGAGTGACCATAAATCTGTACACACGGGTGTGACTGAGTGACCATAAATCTGCACACACGGGTATAACTGAGTGAACATAAATCTGTACACATGGGTGTGACTGAATGACCATAAGTCTGTACACACGGGTATAACTGAGTGACCATAAATCTGTACATACGGGTGTGACTGAGTAACCATAAATCTGTACACACGGGTATAACTGAGTGACCATAAATCTGTACACACGGCTGTGACTGAATGACCATAAATGTGTATACACGGGTGTGACTGAGTGACCATAAATCTGTATACACGGGTGTGACTGAGTGACCATAAATCTGTACACACGGGTGTGACTGAGTGAACATAAGTCTGTACACACGGCTATAACTGAGTGACCATAAGTCTGTACACACGGGTGTGACTGAGTGAACATAAGTCTGTACACACGGGTATAACCGAGTGACCATAAATCTGTATACACGGGTGTGACTGAGTGACCATAAGTCTGTACACACGGGTATAAGTGAGTGACCATAAATCTGTACACACGGGTGTGACTGAGTGACAGTAAATCTGTATACACGGGTGTGACTGAGTGAACATAAGTCTATACACATGGGTATAACTGAGTGACCATAAATCTGTACACACGGGTGTGACTGAGTGACCATAAATCTGTACACACGGGTGTGACTGAGTGAACATAAGTCTGTACACACGGCTATAACTGAGTGACCATAAGTCTGTACACACGGGTGTGACTGAGTGAACATAAGTCTGTACACACGGGTATAACCGAGTGACCATAAATCTGTATACACGGGTGTGACTGAGTGACCATAAATCTGTACACACGGGTGTGACTGAGTGACCATAAATCTGTACACACGGGTGTGACTGAATGTCCATAAATCTGTTTACATGGGTGTGACTGAGTGACCATAAATCTGTACACACGGGTGTGACTGAGTGACCATAAATCAGTACACACGTGTATAACTGAGTGACCATAAATCTGTATACACGGGTGTGACTGATTGCCCATAAGTCTGTACACACGGGAATAACTGAGTGACCATAAACCTGTACACACGGCTGTGACTGACTGACCATAAATATGTACACACGGGTGTGACTGAGTGAACATAAGTATGTACACACGGGTATATCTTTGTGAACATAAATCTGTATACACGGGTGTGACTGAGTGACCATAAATCTGTACACACGGGTGTGACTGAGTGAACATAAGTCTGTACACACGGGTATAACTGAGTGACCATAAATCTATACACACGGGTGTGACTGAGTGAACATAAGTCTGTACACACGGGTATAACTGAGTGAACATAAATCTGTATACACGGATATAACAGAGTGACCATAAATCTGTATACACGGGTGTGACTGAGTGACCATAAGTCTGTACACACGGGTATAACTGAGTGACAATAAATCTGTAAACACGGGTGTGACTGAGTGACCATAAATCTGTACACACGGGTATAACTGAGTGACCATAAATCTGTATACACGGGTGTGACTGAGTGACCATAAATCTGTACACACGGGTGTGACTGAGAGACCATAAGTCTGTACACACGGGTATAACTGAGTGACCATAAATCTGTACACACGTCTGTGACTGAGTGACCATGAATGTGTATACACGGGTGTGACTGAGTGACCATAAATCTGTACACACGGGTGTGATTGAGTGACCATAAATCTGTACACATGGGTGTGACTGAGTGAAAATAAGTCTGTACACACGGGTGTGACTGAATGACCATAAATCTGAACACACGGGTGTGACTGAGTGAACATATGTCTGTACACACGGGTATAACTGAGTGACCATAAATCTGTACACCCGTGTGTGACTGAGTGACCATAAATCTGTACACACGAGTGTGTCTGAGTGACCATAAATCTGTACACACGGGTATAACTGAGTGAACAAAAATCTGTACACATGGGTGTGACTGAATGACTATAAATCTGTATACACGGGTGTGACTGAGTGACCATAAATCTGTACACACAGGTGTGACTGAGTGACCATAAATCTGTACACACGGGTGTGACTGAATGACCATAAATCTGTTTACATGGGTGTGACTGAGTGACCATAAATCTGTACACACGGGTGTGACTGAGTGACCATAAATCTGTACACACGTGTATAACTGAGTGACCATAAATCTGTACACACGGGTATAACTGAGTGACCATAAATCTGTACACACGGGTGTGACTGAGTGACCATAAACCTGCACACACAGGTATAACTGAGTGAACATAAATCTGTACACACGGGTGTGACTGAGTGACCATAAATCTGTATACACGGGTGTGACTGAGTGACCATAAATCTGTACACACGGGTGTGACTGAGTGAACATAAGTCTGAACACACGGGTATAACTGAGTGACCATAAATCTGTATACACGGGTGTGACTGAGTGAACATAAGTCTGTACACACGGGTATAACTGAGTGACCATAAATCTGTATACACGGGTGTGACTGAGTGACCATAAGTCTGTACACACGGGTATAAGTGAGTGACCATAAATCTGTACACACGGGTGTGACTGAGTGACCGTAAATCTGTATACACGGGTGTGACTGAGCGAACAGAAGTCTATACACATGGGTATAACTGAGTGAACATAAATCTGTACACACGGGTGTGACTGAGTGAACATAAATCTGTACACACGGGTATAACTGAGTGAACATAAATCTGTATACATGGGTCTGACTGAGTGAACATAAATCTGTACACACGGGTGTGACTGAGTGAACATAAATCTGTACACACGGGTATAAGTGAGTGACCATAAATCTGTACACACGGGTGTGACTGAGTGACCGTAAATCTGTATACACGGGTGTGACTGAGTGAACATAAGTCTATACACATGGGTATAACTGAGTGACAATAAATCTGTACACATGGGTGTGACTGAGTGAACGTAAGTCTATACACACGGGAATAACAGAGTGAACATAAATCTGTACACACGGGTGTGACTGACTGACCATAAATCTGTACACACAGGTATAACTGAGTGAACATAAATCTGTACACACGGGTGTGACTGAGTGAACATATGTCTGTACACACGGGTATAACTGAGTGACCATAAATCTGTACACATGGGTGTGACTGAGTGAACGTAAGTCTATACACACGGGAATAACAGAGTGAACATAAATCTGTACACACGGGTGTGACTGACTGACCATAAATCTGTACACACAGGTATAACTGAGTGAACATAAATCTGTACACACGGGTGTGACTGAGTGAACATAAATCTGTACACACGGGTATAACTGAGTGACCATAAATCTGAACACACGGGTGTGACTGAGTGAACATATGTCTGTACACACGGGTATAACTGAGTGACCATAAATCTGTACACCCGTGTGTGACTGAGTGACCATAAATCTGTACACACGAGTGTGTCTGAGTGACCATAAATCTGTACACACGGGTATAACTGAGTGAACAAAAATCTGTACACATGGGTGTGACTGAATGACTATAAATCTGTACACCCGTGTGTGACTGAGTGACCATAAATCTGTACACACGAGTGTGTCTGAGTGACCATAAATCTGTACACACGGGTATAACTGAGTGAACAAAAATCTGTACACATGGGTGTGACTGAATGACTATAAATCTGTATACACGGGTGTGACTGAGTGACCATAAATCTGTACACACGGGTGTGACTGAATGACCATAAATCTGTTTACATGGGTGTGACTGAGTGACCATAAATCTGTACACACGTGTATAACTGAGTGACCATAAATCTGTATACACGGGTGTGACTGATTGCCCATAAGTCTGTACACACGGGAATAACTGAGTGACCATAAACCTGTACACACGGCTGTGACTGAGTGACCATAAATATGTACACACGGGTGTGACTGAGTGAACATAAGTATGTACACACGGGTATACCTGAGTGAACATAAATCTGTATACACGGGTGTGACTGAGTGACCATAAATCTGTATACACGGGTGTGACTGAGTGACCATAAATCTGTATACACGGGTGTGACTGAGTGACCATAAATCTGTATACACGGGTGTGACTGAGTGACCATAAATCTGTACACACGGGTGTGACTGAGTGAACATAAGTCTGTTCACACGGGTATAACTGAGTGACCATAAATCTGTACACACGGGTGTGACTGAGTGAACATAAGTCTGTACACACGGGTGTGACTGAGTGACCATAAATCTGTACACACGGGTGTGACTGAGTGAACATAAGTCTGTTCACACGGGTATAACTGAGTGACCATAAATCTGTACACACGGGTGTGACTGAGTGAACATAAGTCTGTACACACGGGTGTGACTGAGTGAACATAAGTCTGTACACACGGGTATAACTGAGTGACCAAAAATCTGTATGCACGGGTATAACTGAGTGACTATAAATCTGTACACACGGGAATAACTGAGTGACCTTAAGTCTGTACACACAGGGATGATTCAGTAACCATAAATCTGTACCTACAGACATAACTGAGTGACCAGAAATCTGTACACACGGGTATAACTGAGTGACCATAAATCTGTACACACGGGTGTGACTGAGTGACCATAAATCTGTACACACGGGTATAACTGAGTGACCATAAATCTGTACACACGGCTGTGACTGAGTGACCATAAATGTGTACACACGGGTGTGACTGAGTGACCATAAATCTGTATACACGGGTGTGACTGAGTGACCATAAATCTGTACACACGGGTGTGACTGAGTGACCATAAATCTGCACACACGGGTATAACTGAGTGAACATAAATCTGTACACATGGGTGTGACTGAATGACCATAAGTCTGTACACACGGGTATAACTGAGTGACCATAAATCTGTACATACGGGTGTGACTGAGTAACCATAAATCTGTACACACGGGTATAACTGAGTGACCATAAATCTGTACACACGGCGGTGACTGAATGACCATAAATGTGTATACACGGGTGTGACTGAGTGACCATAAATCTGTATACACGGGTGTGACTGAGTGACCATAAATCTGTACACACGGGTGTGACTGAGTGAACATAAGTCTGTACACACGGCTATAACTGAGTGACCATAAGTCTGTACACACGGGTGTGACTGAGTGAACATAAGTCTGTACACACGGGTATAACCGAGTGACCATAAATCTGTATACACGGGTGTGACTGAGTGACCATAAGTCTGTACACACGGGTATAAGTGAGTGACCATAAATCTGTACACACGGGTGTGACTGAGTGACAGTAAATCTGTATACACGGGTGTGACTGAGTGAACATAAGTCTATACACATGGGTATAACTGAGTGACCATAAATCTGTACACACGGGTGTGACTGAGTGACCATAAATCTGTACAGACGGGTGTGACTGAGTGAACATAAGTCTGTACACACGGCTATAACTGAGTGACCATAAGTCTGTACACACGGGTGTGACTGAGTGAACATAAGTCTGTACACACGGGTATAACCGAGTGACCATAAATCTGTATACACGGGTGTGACTGAGTGACCATAAATCTGTACACACGGGTGTGACTGAGTGACCATAAATCTGTACACACGGGTGTGACTGAATGTCCATAAATCTGTTTACATGGGTGTGACTGAGTGACCATAAATCTGTACACACGGGTGTGACTGAGTGACCATAAATCAGTACACACGTGTATAACTGAGTGACCATAAATCTGTATACACGGGTGTGACTGATTGCCCATAAGTCTGTACACACGGGAATAACTGAGTGACCATAAACCTGTACACACGGCTGTGACTGACTGACCATAAATATGTACACACGGGTGTGACTGAGTGAACATAAGTATGTACACACGGGTATATCTTTGTGAACATAAATCTGTATACACGGGTGTGACTGAGTGACCATAAATCTGTACACACGGGTGTGACTGAGTGAACATAAGTCTGTACACACGGGTATAACTGAGTGACCATAAATCTATACACACGGGTGTGACTGAGTGAACATAAGTCTGTACACACGGGTATAACTGAGTGAACATAAATCTGTATACACGGATATAACAGAGTGACCATAAATCTGTATACACGGGTGTGACTGAGTGACCATAAGTCTGTACACACGGGTATAACTGAGTGACAATAAATCTGTAAACACGGGTGTGACTGAGTGACCATAAATCTGTACACACGGGTATAACTGAGTGACCATAAATCTGTATACACGGGTGTGACTGAGTGACCATAAATCTGTACACACGGGTGTGACTGAGAGACCATAAGCCTGTACACACGGGTATAACTGAGTGACCATAAATCTGTACACACGTCTGTGACTGAGTGACCATGAATGTGTATACACGGGTGTGACTGAGTGACCATAAATCTGTACACACGGGTGTGATTGAGTGACCATAAATCTGTACACATGGGTGTGACTGAGTGAAAATAAGTCTGTACACACGGGTATAACTGAGTGACCATAAATCTGTATACACGGGTGTGACTGAGTGACCATAAGTCTGTACACACGGGTATAAGTGAGTGACCATAAATCTGTACACACGGGTGTGACTGAGTGACCGTAAATCTGTATACACGGGTGTGACTGAGTGAACATAAGTCTATACACATGGGTATAACTGAGTGACCATAAATCTGTACGCACGGGTGTGACTGAGTGAACGTAAGTCTATACATACGGGAATAACAGAGTGAACATAAATCTGTACACACGGGTGTGACTGAGTGACCATAAATCTGTACACACGGGTATAACTGAGTGAACATAAATCTGTACACACGGGTGTGACTGAATGACCATAAATCTGCATACACGGGTGTGACTGAGTGACCATAAATCTGTACACACGGGTGTGACTGAGTGACCATAAATCTGTACACACGGCTGTGACTGAGTGACCATAAATCTGTATACACGGGTGTGACTGAGTGACCATAAATCTGTACACACGGGTGTGACTGAGTGACCATAAATCTGCACACACGGGTATAACTGAGTGAACATAAATCTGTACACATGGGTGTGACTGAATGACCATAAGTCTGTACACACGGGTATAACTGAGTGACCATAAATCTGTACATACGGGTGTGACTGAGTAACCATAAATCTGTACACACGGGTATAACTGAGTGACCATAAATCTGTACACACGGCTGTGACTGAATGACCATAAATGTGTATACACGGGTGTGACTGAGTGACCATAAATCTGTATACACGGGTGTGACTGAGTGACCATAAATCTGTACACACGGGTGTGACTGAGTGAACATAAGTCTGTACACACGGCTATAACTGAGTGACCATAAGTCTGTACACACGGGTGTGACTGAGTGAACATAAGTCTGTACACACGGGTATAACCGAGTGACCATAAATCTGTATACACGGGTGTGACTGAGTGACCATAAGTCTGTACACACGGGTATAAGTGAGTGACCATAAATCTGTACACACGGGTGTGACTGAGTGACAGTAAATCTGTATACACGGGTGTGACTGAGTGAACATAAGTCTATACACATGGGTATAACTGAGTGACCATAAATCTGTACACACGGGTGTGACTGAGTGACCATAAATCTGTACACACGGGTGTGACTGAGTGAACATAAGTCTGTACACACGGCTATAACTGAGTGACCATAAGTCTGTACACACGGGTGTGACTGAGTGAACATAAGTCTGTACACACGGGTATAACCGAGTGACCATAAATCTGTATACACGGGTGTGACTGAGTGACCATAAATCTGTACACACGGGTGTGACTGAGTGACCATAAATCTGTACACACGGGTGTGACTGAATGTCCATAAATCTGTTTACATGGGTGTGACTGAGTGACCATAAATCTGTACACACGGGTGTGACTGAGTGACCATAAATCAGTACACACGTGTATAACTGAGTGACCATAAATCTGTATACACGGGTGTGACTGATTGCCCATAAGTCTGTACACACGGGAATAACTGAGTGACCATAAACCTGTACACACGGCTGTGACTGACTGACCATAAATATGTACACACGGGTGTGACTGAGTGAACATAAGTATGTACACACGGGTATATCTTTGTGAACATAAATCTGTATACACGGGTGTGACTGAGTGACCATAAATCTGTACACACGGGTGTGACTGAGTGAACATAAGTCTGTACACACGGGTATAACTGAGTGACCATAAATCTATACACACGGGTGTGACTGAGTGAACATAAGTCTGTACACACGGGTATAACTGAGTGAACATAAATCTGTATACACGGATATAACAGAGTGACCATAAATCTGTATACACGGGTGTGACTGAGTGACCATAAGTCTGTACACACGGGTATAACTGAGTGACAATAAATCTGTAAACACGGGTGTGACTGAGTGACCATAAATCTGTACACACGGGTATAACTGAGTGACCATAAATCTGTATACACGGGTGTGACTGAGTGACCATAAATCTGTACACACGGGTGTGACTGAGAGACCATAAGTCTGTACACACGGGTATAACTGAGTGACCATAAATCTGTACACACGTCTGTGACTGAGTGACCATGAATGTGTATACACGGGTGTGACTGAGTGACCATAAATCTGTACACATGGGTGTGATTGAGTGACCATAAATCTGTACACATGGGTGTGACTGAGTGAAAATAAGTCTGTACACACGGGTATAACTGAGTGACCATAAATCTGTATACACGGGTGTGACTGAGTGACCATAAGTCTGTACACACGGGTATAAGTGAGTGACCATAAATCTGTACACACGGGTGTGACTGAGTGACCGTAAATCTGTATACACGGGTGTGACTGAGTGAACATAAGTCTATACACATGGGTATAACTGAGTGACCATAAATCTGTACGCACGGGTGTGACTGAGTGAACGTAAGTCTATACATACGGGAATAACAGAGTGAACATAAATCTGTACACACGGGTGTGACTGAGTGACCATAAATCTGTACACACGGGTATAACTGAGTGAACATAAATCTGTACACACGGGTGTGACTGAATGACCATAAATCTGCATACACGGGTGTGACTGAGTGACCATAAATCTGTACACACGGGTGTGACTGAGTGACCATAAATCTGTACACACGGCTGTGACTGAGTGACCATAAATATGTACACACGGGTGTGACTGAGTGAACATAAGTATGTACACACGGGTATACCTGAGTGAACATAAATCTGTATACACGGGTGTGACTGAGTGACCATAAATCTGTACACACGGGTGTGACTGAGCGAACATAAGTCTGTACACACGGATATAACTGAGTGACCATAAATCTCTACACACGGGTGTGACTGTGTGACCATAAATCTGTACACACGGATATAACTGAGTGACCATAAATCTGTACACACGGCTGTGACTGAGTGACCATAAATCTGTACACACGGGTGTGACTGAGTGACCATAAATCTGTACACACGGGTATATCTTTGTGAACATAAATCTGTATACACGGGTGTGACTGAGTGACCATAAATCTGTACACACGGGTGTGACTGAGTGAACATAAGTCTGTACACACGGGTATAACTGAGTGACCATAAATCTATACACACGGGTGTGACTGAGTGAACATAAGTCTGTACACACGGGTATAACTGAGTGAACATAAATCTGTATACACGGATATAACAGAGTGACCATAAATCTGTATACACGGGTGTGACTGAGTGACCATAAGTCTGTACACACGGGTATAACTGAGTGACAATAAATCTGTAAACACGGGTGTGACTGAGTGACCATAAATCTGTACACACGGGTATAACTGAGTGACCATAAATCTGTATACACGGGTGTGACTGAGTGACCATAAATCTGTACACACGGGTGTGACTGAGAGACCATAAGTCTGTACACACGGGTATAACTGAGTGACCATAAATCTGTACACACGTCTGTGACTGAGTGACCATGAATGTGTATACACGGGTGTGACTGAGTGACCATAAATCTGTACACATGGGTGTGATTGAGTGACCATAAATCTGTACACATGGGTGTGACTGAGTGAAAATAAGTCTGTACACACGGGTATAACTGAGTGACCATAAATCTGTATACACGGGTGTGACTGAGTGACCATAAGTCTGTACACACGGGTATAAGTGAGTGACCATAAATCTGTACACACGGGTGTGACTGAGTGACCGTAAATCTGTATACACGGGTGTGACTGAGTGAACATAAGTCTATACACATGGGTATAACTGAGTGACCATAAATCTGTACGCACGGGTGTGACTGAGTGAACGTAAGTCTATACATACGGGAATAACAGAGTGAACATAAATCTGTACACACGGGTGTGACTGAGTGACCATAAATCTGTACACACGGGTATAACTGAGTGAACATAAATCTGTACACACGGGTGTGACTGAATGACCATAAATCTGCATACACGGGTGTGACTGAGTGACCATAAATCTGTACACACGGGTGTGACTGAGTGACCATAAATCTGTACACACGGCTGTGACTGAGTGACCATAAATATGTACACACGGGTGTGACTGAGTGAACATAAGTATGTACACCCGGGTATACCTGAGTGAACATAAATCTGTATACACGGGTGTGACTGAGTGACCATAAATCTGTACACACGGGTGTGACTGAGCGAACATAAGTCTGTACACACGGATATAACTGAGTGACCATAAATCTCTACACACGGGTGTGACTGTGTGACCATAAATCTGTACACACGGATATAACTGAGTGACCATAAATCTGTACACACGGCTGTGACTGAGTGACCATAAATCTGTACACACGGGTGTGACTGAGTGACCATAAATCTGTACACACGGGTGTGACTGAGTGAAAATAAGTCTGTACACACGGGTATAACTGAGTGACCATAAATCTGTAGACACGGGTGTGACTGAGTGAACATAAGTCTGTACACACGGGTATAACTGAGTGACCATAAATCTGTACACACGGGTGTGACTGAGTGACCATAAACCTGTACACACGGGTATAACTGAGTGACTATAAATCTGTACACACGGGTATAACTGAGTGACCATAAATCTGTACACACGGGTGTGACTGAGTGACCATAAACCTGTACACACGGGTATAACTGAGTGACTATAAATCTGTACACACGGGTATAACGGAGTGACCATAAATCTGTACATACGGGTGTGACTGAGTAACCATAAATATGTACACACGGGTATAACTGAGTGACCATAAATGTGTATACACGGGTGTGACTGAGTGACCATCAATCTGTACACACGGGTGAGACTGAGTGACCATAAATCTGTACACACGTGTGTGACTGAGTGAACATAAGTATGTACACACGGGTAGAACTGAGTGAACATAAATCTGTATACCCTGGTGTGACTGTGTCACCATAAATCTGTACACACGGGTGTGACTGAGTGAACATAAGTATGTACACACGGGTAGAACTGAGTGACCATAAATCTGTACACACGTGTGTGACTGTGTCACCATAAATCTGTACACACGGGTGTGACTGAGTGACCATAATTCTGTACACACGGGTCTGACTGAGTGACCATAAACCTGTACACACGGGTATAACTGAGTGACTATAAATCTGTACACACGGGTATAACGGAGTGACCATAAATCTGTACACACGGGTGTGACTGAGTGACCATAAACCTATAAACACGGGTATTACTGAGTGACTATAAATCTGTACACACGGGTGTGACTGAGTGACCATAAATCTGTATACACGGGTGTGACTGAGTGACCATAAACCTGTACACACGGGTGTGACTGAGTGACCATAAATCTGTACACACGTGTGTGACTGAGTGAACATAAGTATGTACACACGGGTAGAACTGAGTGAACATAAATCTGTATACCCTGGTGTGACTGTGTCACCATAAATCTGTACACACGGGTGTGACTGAGTGACCATAAGTCTGTACACACGGGTCTGACTGAGTGACAATAAATATGTACACACGGGTGTGACTGAGTGTCCATAAGTCTGTACACACAGGAATGATTCAGTAACCATAAATCTGTACACACAGACATAACTGAGTGACCATAAATCTGTACACACGGGTATAACTGAGTGACCATAAATCTGTACACACGGGTGTGACTGAGTGACCATAAATCTGTACACACGTGTGTGACTGAGTGAACATAAGTATGTACACACGGGTAGAACTGAGTGAACATAAATCTGTATACCCTGGTGTGACTGTGTCACCATAAATCTGTACACACGGGTGTGACTGAGTGACCATAAGTCTGTACACACGGGTCTGACTGAGTGACAATAAATATGTACACACGGGTGTGACTGAGTGTCCATAAGTCTGTACACACAGGAATGATTCAGTAACCATAAATCTGTACACACAGACATAACTGAGTGACCATAAATCTGTACACACGGGTATAACTGAGTGACCATAAATCTGTACACACGGGTGTGACTGAGTGACCATAAATCTGTATACACGGGTGTGACTGAGTGACCATTAATCTGTACACACGGGTGTGACTGAGTGAACATAAGTCTGTACACACGGGTATAACTGAGTGACCATAAATCTGTATACACGGGTGTGACTGAGTGAACATAAGTCTGTACACACGGGTATAACTGAGTGACCATAAATCTGTATAAACGGGTGTGACTGAGTGACCATAAGTCTGTACACACGGGTATAACTGAGTGACCATAAATCTGTACACACGGGTGTGACTGAGTGACCATAAATCTGTATACACGGGTGTGAATGAGTGACCATAAATCTGTACACACGGGTGTGACTGAGTGACCATAAATCTGTATACACGGGTGTGACTGAGCGAACAGAAGTCTATACACATGGGTACAACTGAGTGACCATAAATCTGTACACACGGGTGTGACTGAGTGACCATAAATCTGTACACACGGGTATAACTGAGTGAACATAAATCTGTATACATGGGTCTGACTGAGTGACCATAAATCTGAACACAGGGGTGTGACTGAGTGAACATAAATCTGTACACACGAGTGTGTCTGAGTGACATTAAATCTGTACACACGTGTATAACTGAGTGAACATAAATCTGTACACACGGGTGTGACTGAATGACCATAAATCTGTATACACGGGTGTGACTGAGTGACCATAAATCTGTACACACGGGTGTGACTGAGTGACCAAAAATCTGTACACACGGGTGTGACTGAATGACCATAAATCTGTTTACATGGGTGTGACTGAGTGACCATAAATCTGTACACCCGGGTGTGACTGAGTGACCATAAATCTGTACACACGGGTATAACTGAGTGACCATAAATCTGTATACACGGGTGTGACTGAGTGACCATAAATCTGTACACACGGGTGTGACTGAGTGACAGTAAATCTGTATACACGGGTGTGACTGAGTGAACATAAGTCTATACACATGGGTATAACTGAGTGACCATAAATCTGTACACACGGGTGTGACTGAGTGAACGTAAGTCTGTACATACGGGAATAACAGAGTGAACATAAATCTGTACTCACGGGTATAACTGAGTGACCATAAACCTGTACACACGGGAGTGACTGAGTGACCATAAATCTGTACACACGGGTATAACTGAGTGAACATAAATCTGTATACATGGGTCTGACTGAGTGACCATAAATCTGAACACACGGGTGTGACTGAGTGACCATAAATCTGTACACACGGGTGTGACTGAGTGACCATAAATCTGTAGACACGTCTATAACTGAGTGACCATAAATCTGTATACACGGGTGTGACTGATTGCCCATAAGTCTGTACACACGGGAATAACTGAGTGACCATAAACTTGTACACACGGCTGTGACTGAGTGACCATAAATCTGTACACACGGGTGTGACTGAGTGACCATAAATCTGTAGACACGTGTATAACTGAGTGACCATAAATCTGTATACACGGGTGTGACTGATTGCCCATAAGTCTGTACACACGGGAATAACTGAGTGACCATAAATCTGTATACACGGGTGTGACTGAGTGACCATAAATCTGTACACACGGGTGTGACTGAGAGACCATATGTCTGTACACACGGCTATAACTGAGTGACCATAAATCTGTACACACGGGTGTGACTGAGTGACCATAAGTCTGTACACACGGCTGTGACTGAGTGACCATAAATATGTACACACGGGTGTGACTGAGTAAACATAAGTATGTACACACGGGTATACCTGAGTGAACATAAATCTGTATACACGGGTGTGACTGAGTGACCATAAATCTGTACACACGGGTGTGACTGAGTGAACATAAGTCTGTTCACACGGGTATAACTGAGTGACCATAAATCTGTACACACGGGTGTGACTGAGTGAACATAAGTCTGTACACACGGGTATAACTGAGTGAACATAAATCTGTATACACGGATATAACTGAGTGACCATAAATCTGTATACACGGGTGTGACTGAGAGACCATAAGTCTGTACACACGGGTATAACTGAGTGACAATAAATCTGTACACACGGGTGTGACTGAGTGACCATAAATCTGTACACACGGGTATAACTGAGTGACCATAAATCTGTATACACGGGTGTGACTGAGTGACCATAAATCTGTACACACGGGTGTGACTGAGAGACCATATGTCTGTACACACGGCTGTGACTGAGTGACCATGAATGTGTATACACGGGTGTGACTGAGTGACCATAAATCTGTACACATGGGTGTGACTGAGTGAACATAAGTCTGTACACACGGGTATATCTGAGTGAACATAAATCTGTATACACGGATATAACAGAGTGACCATAAATCTGTATACACGGGTGTGACTGAGTGACCATAAGTCTGTACACACGGGTATAACTGAGTGACAATAAATCTGTACACACGGGTGTGACTGAGTGAACATATGTCTGTACACACGGGTATAACTGAGTGACCATAAATCTGTACACCCGTGTGTCACTGAGTGACCATAAATCTGTACACACGAGTGTGTCTGAGTGACCATAAATCTGTACACACGGGTATAACTGAGTGAACATAAATCTGTACACATGGGTGTGACTGAATGACCATAAATCTGTACACACGGGTGTGACTGAGTGACCATAAATCTGTACACACGTGTATAACTGAGTGACCATTAATCTGTATACACGGGTGTGACTGATTGCCCATAAGTCTGTACACACGGGAATAACTGAGTGACCATAAACCTGTACACACGGCTGTGACTGACTGACCATAAATATGTACACACGGGTGTGACTGAGTGAACATAAGTATGTACACATGGGTATACCTGAGTGAACATAAATCTGTATACACGGGTGTGACTGAGTGACCATAAATCTGTACACACGGGTGTGACTGAGTGACCATAAATCTGTACACACGGGTGTGACTGAGTGACCATAAATCTGTACACACGTGTATAACTGAGTGACCATTAATCTGTATACACGGGTGTGACTGATTGCCCATAAGTCTGTACACACGGGAATAACTGAGTGACCATAAACCTGTACACACGGCTGTGACTGACTGACCATAAATATGTACACACGGGTGTGACTGAGTGAACATAAGTATGTACACATGGGTATACCTGAGTGAACATAAATCTGTATACACGGGTGTGACTGAGTGACCATAAATCTGTACACACGGGTGTGACTGAGTGACCATAAGTCTGTACACACGGGTATAACTGAGTGTCCATAAATCTGTATACACGGGTGTGACTGAGTGACCATAAATCTGTACACACGGGTGTGACTGAGAGACCATAAGTCTGTACACACGGGTATAACTGAGTGACCATAAATCTGTACACACGGCTGTGACTGAGTGACCATGAATGTGTATACACGGGTGTGACTGAGTGACCATAAATCTGTACACACGGGTGTGATTGAGTGACCATAAATCTGTACACATGGGTGTGACTGAGTGAACATAAGTCTGTACACACGGGTATAACTGAGTGACCATAAATCTGTATACACGGGTGTGACTGAGTGACCATAAGTCTGTACACACGGGTATAAGTGAGTGACCATAAATCTGTACACACGGGTGTGACTGAGTGACCGTAAATCTGTATACACGGGTGTGACTGAGTGAACATAAGTCTATACACATGGGTATAACTGAGTGACCATAAATCTGTACACACGGGTGTGACTGAGTGAACGTAAGTCTATACATACGGGAATAACAGAGTGAACATAAATCTGTACACACGGGTGTGACTGAGTGACCATAACTGTGTACACACGGGTATAACTGAGTGAACATAATTCTATACACACGGGTATAACTGAGTGACCATAAGTCTGTACACACGGGTATAACTGAGTGACCATAAATCTGTACACACGGGTGTGACTGAATGACCATAAATCTGCATACACGGGTGTGACTGAGTGACCATAAATCTGTACACACGGGTGTGACTGAGTGACCATAAATCTGTACACACGGGTGTGACTGAGTGAACATAAGTATGTACACACGGGTATACCTGAGTGAACATAAATCTGTATACACGGCTGTGACTGAGTGACCATAAATCTGTACACACGGGTGTGACTGAGCGAACATAAGTCTGTACACACGGATATAACTGAGTGACCATAAATCTCTACACACGGGTGTGACTGAGTGACCATAAATCTGTACACACGGATATAACTGAGTGACCATAAATCTGTACACACGGCTGTGACTGAGTAACCATAAATATGTATACACGGGTGTGACTGAGTGACCATAAATCTGTACACACGGGTGTGACTGAGTGAACATAAGTCTGTACACACGGGTATAACTGAGTGACCATAAATCTGTAGACACGGGTGTGACTGAGTGACCATAAATCTGTACACACGGGTATAACTGAGTGACCATAAATCTGTACACACGGGTGTGACTGAGTGACCATAAACCTGTACACACGGGTATAACTGAGTGACTATAAATCTGTACACACGGGTATAACGGAGTGACCATAAATCTGTACACACGGGAGTGACTGAGTGACCATAAACCTGTAAACACGGGTATAACTGAGTGACTATAAATCTGTACACACGGGTATAACGGAGTGACCATAAATCTGTACACACGGGTGTGACTGAGTGACCATAAATCTGTATACACGGGTGTGACTGAGTGACCATAAATCTGTACACACAAGTGTGACTGAGTGAACATAAATCTGTACACACGGGTGTGACTGAGTGACAATAAATCTGTATACACGGGTGTGACTGAGTGAACATAAATCTGTACACACGGGTGTGACTGAGTGACCATAAATCTGTACACACGGGTGTGACTGAGTGACCATAAATCTGTACACACGTGTGTGACTGAGTGAACATAAGTATGTACACACGGGTAGAACTGAGTGAACATAAATCTGTATACCCTGGTGTGACTGTGTCACCATCAATCTGTACACACGGGTGAGACTGAGTGACCATAAATCTGTACACACGTGTGTGACTGAGTGAACATAAGTATGTACACACGGGTAGAACTGAGTGAACATAAATCTGTATACCCTGGTGTGACTGTGTCACCATAAATCTGTACACACGGGTGTGACTGAGTGACCATAAGTCTGTACACACGGGTCTGACTGAGTGACCATAAACCTGTACACACAGGTATAACTGAGTGACCATAAATCTGTATACACGGGTGTGACTGAGTGACCATAAATCTGTACACACGGGTGTGACTGAGTGACCATAAACCTGTAAACACGGGTATTACTGAGTGACTATAAATCTGTACACACGGGTATAACGGAGTGACCATAAATCTGTACACACGGGTGTGACTGAGTGACCATAAATCTGTACACACGGGTATAACGGAGTGACCATAAGTCTGTACACACGGGTGTGACTGAGTGACAATAAATCTGTACACACGGGTGTGACTGAGTGAACATAAGTCTGTACACACGGCTATAACTGAGTGACCATAAGTCTGTACACACAGGGATGATTCAGTAACCATAAATCTGTACACACAGACATAACTGAGTGACCATAAATCTGTACACACGGGTATAACTGAGTGACCATAAATCTGTACACACGGGTGTGACTGAGTGACCATAAATCTGTATACACGGGTGTGACTGAGTGACCATAAATCTGTACACACGGGTGTGACTGAGTGAACATAAGTCTGCACACACGGGTATCACTGAGTGACCATAAATCTGTATACACGGGTGTGACTGAGTGAACATAAGTCTGTACACACGGGTATAACTGAGTGACCATAAATCTGTACACACGGGTGTGACTGAGTGACCATAAGTCGGTACACACGGGTGTGACTGAGTGAACATAAGTCTGTACCCACGGGTATAACTGAGTGACCATAAATCTTTTTACACGGGTGTGACTGAGTGACCATAAATCTGTATACACGGGTGTGACTGAGTGACCATAAATCTGTACACACGGGTGTGACTGAGTGAACATAAGTCTGTACACACGGCTATAACTGAGTGACCATAAGTCTGTACACACGGGTGTGACTGAGTGAACATAAGTCTGTACACACGGGTATAACCGAGTGACCATAAATCTGTATACACGGGTGTGACTGAGTGACCATAAGTCTGTACACACGGGTATAAGTGAGTGACCATAAATCTGTACACACGGGTGTGACTGAGCGACAGTAAATCTGTATACACGGGTGTGACTGAGTGAACATAAGTCTATACACATGGGTATAACTGAGTGACCATAAATCTGTACACACGGGTGTGACTGAGTGAACGTAAGTCTGTACATACGGGAATAACAGAGTGAACATAAATCTGTACTCACGGGTATAACTGAGTGACCATAAACCTGTACACACGGGACTGACTGATTGACCATAAATCTGCACACAGGGGTATAACAGAGTGAACATAAATCTGTATACATGGGTCTGACTGAGTGACCATAAATCTGAACACAGGGGTGTGACTGAGTGAACATATGTCTGTACACACGGGTATAACTGAGTGACCATAAATCTGTACACCCGTGTGTGACTGAGTGACCATAAATCTGTACACAGGAGTGTGTCTGAGTGACCATAAATCTGTACACACGGGTATAACTGAGTGAACATAAATCTGTACACATGGGTGTGACTGAATGACCATAAATCTGTACACACGGGTGTGACTGAGTGACCATAAATCTGTACACACGGGTGTGACTGAATGACCATAAATCTGTTTACATGGGTGTGACTGAGTGACCATAAATCTGTACACACGGGTGTGACTGAGTGACCATAAATCTGTACACACGTGTATAACTGAGTGACCATAAATCTGTATACACGGGTGTGACTGATTGCCCATAAGTCTGTACACACGGGAATAACTGAGTGACCATAAACCTGTACACACGGCTGTGACTGAGTGACCATAAATATGTACACACGGGTGTGACTGAGTGAACATAAGTATGTACACACGGGTATACCTGAGTGAACATAAATCTGTATACACGGGTGTGACTGAGTGACCATAAATCTGTACACACGGGTGTGACTGAGTGAACATAAGTCTGTTCACACGGGTATAACTGTGTGACCATAAATGTGTACACACGGGTGTGACTGAGTGAACATAATTCTGTACACACGGGTATAACTGAGTGAACATAAATCTGTATACACGTATATAACAGAGTGACCATAAATCTGTATACACGGGTGTGACTGAGTGACCATAAGTCTGGATACACGGGTGTGACTGAGTGACCATAAATCTCTACACACGGGTGTGACTGAGAGACCATAAATCTGGATACACGGGTGTGACTGAGTGACCATAAATCTGTACACACGGGTGTGACTGAGAGACCATAAATCTGAATACACGGGTGTGACTGAGTGACCATAAATCTGTACACACGGGTGTGACTGAGAGACCATAAATCTGAATACACGGGTGTGACTGAGTGACCATAAATCTGTACACACGGGTGTGACTGAGTGACCATAAACCTGTACACACGGGTATAACTGAGTGACTATAAATCTGTACACACGGGTATAACGGAGTGACCATAAATCTGTACACACGGGAGTGACTGAGTGACCATAAACCTGTAAACACGGGTATAACTGAGTGACTATAAATCTGTTCACACGGGTATAACTGAGTGACCATAAATCTGTACACACGGGTGTGACTGAGTGAACATAAGTCTGTACACACGGGTATAACTGAGTGAACATAAATCTGTATACACGGATATAACTGAGTGACCATAAATCTGTATACACGGGTGTGACTGAGAGACCATAAGTCTGTACACACGGGTATAACTGAGTGACAATAAATCTGTACACACGGGTGTGACTGAGTGACCATAAATCTGTACACACGGGTATAACTGAGTGACCATAAATCTGTATACACGGGTGTGACTGAGTGACCATAAATCTGTACACACGGGTGTGACTGAGAGACCATATGTCTGTACACACGGCTGTGACTGAGTGACCATGAATGTGTATACACGGGTGTGACTGAGTGACCATATATCTGTACACATGGGTGTGACTGAGTGAACACAAGTCTGTACACACGGGTATATCTGAGTGAACATAAATCTGTATACACGGATATAACAGAGTGACCATAAATCTGTATACACGGGTGTGACTGAGTGACCATAAGTCTGTACACACGGGTATAACTGAGTGACAATAAATCTGTACACACGGGTGTGACTGAGTGAACATATGTCTGTACACACGGGTATAACTGAGTGACCATAAATCTGTACACCCGTGTGTCACTGAGTGACCATAAATCTGTACACACGAGTGTGTCTGAGTGACCATAAATCTGTACACACGGGTATAACTGAGTGAACATAAATCTGTACACATGGGTGTGACTGAATGACCATAAATCTGTACACACGGGTGTGACTGAGTGACCATAAATCTGTACACACGTGTATAACTGAGTGACCATTAATCTGTATACACGGGTGTGACTGATTGCCCATAAGTCTGTACACACGGGAATAACTGAGTGACCATAAACCTGTACACACGGCTGTGACTGACTGACCATAAATATGTACACACGGGTGTGACTGAGTGAACATAAGTATGTACACATGGGTATACCTGAGTGAACATAAATCTGTATACACGGGTGTGACTGAGTGACCATAAATCTGTACACACGGGTGTGACTGAGTGACCATAAATCTGTACACACGGGTGTGACTGAGTGACCATAAATCTGTACACACGTGTATAACTGAGTGACCATTAATCTGTATACACGGGTGTGACTGATTGCCCATAAGTCTGTACACACGGGAATAACTGAGTGACCATAAACCTGTACACACGGCTGTGACTGACTGACCATAAATATGTACACACGGGTGTGACTGAGTGAACATAAGTATGTACACATGGGTATACCTGAGTGAACATAAATCTGTATACACGGGTGTGACTGAGTGACCATAAATCTGTACACACGGGTGTGACTGAGTGACCATAAGTCTGTACACACGGGTATAACTGAGTGTCCATAAATCTGTATACACGGGTGTGACTGAGTGACCATAAATCTGTACACACGGGTGTGACTGAGAGACCATAAGTCTGTACACACGGGTATAACTGAGTGACCATAAATCTGTACACACGGCTGTGACTGAGTGACCATGAATGTGTATACACGGGTGTGACTGAGTGACCATAAATCTGTACACACGGGTGTGATTGAGTGACCATAAATCTGTACACATGGGTGTGACTGAGTGAACATAAGTCTGTACACACGGGTATAACTGAGTGACCATAAATCTGTATACACGGGTGTGACTGAGTGACCATAAGTCTGTACACACGGGTATAAGTGAGTGACCATAAATCTGTACACACGGGTGTGACTGAGTGACCGTAAATCTGTATACACGGGTGTGACTGAGTGAACATAAGTCTATACACATGGGTATAACTGAGTGACCATAAATCTGTACACACGGGTGTGACTGAGTGAACGTAAGTCTATACATACGGGAATAACAGAGTGAACATAAATCTGTACACACGGGTGTGACTGAGTGACCATAACTGTGTACACACGGGTATAACTGAGTGAACATAATTCTATACACACGGGTATAACTGAGTGACCATAAGTCTGTACACACGGGTATAACTGAGTGACCATAAATCTGTACACACGGGTGTGACTGAATGACCATAAATCTGCATACACGGGTGTGACTGAGTGACCATAAATCTGTACACACGGGTGTGACTGAGTGACCATAAATCTGTACACACGGGTGTGACTGAGTGAACATAAGTATGTACACACGGGTATACCTGAGTGAACATAAATCTGTATACACGGCTGTGACTGAGTGACCATAAATCTGTACACACGGGTGTGACTGAGCGAACATAAGTCTGTACACACGGATATAACTGAGTGACCATAAATCTCTACACACGGGTGTGACTGAGTGACCATAAATCTGTACACACGGATATAACTGAGTGACCATAAATCTGTACACACGGCTGTGACTGAGTAACCATAAATATGTATACACGGGTGTGACTGAGTGACCATAAATCTGTACACACGGGTGTGACTGAGTGAACATAAGTCTGTACACACGGGTATAACTGAGTGACCATAAATCTGTAGACACGGGTGTGACTGAGTGACCATAAATCTGTACACACGGGTATAACTGAGTGACCATAAATCTGTACACACGGGTGTGACTGAGTGACCATAAACCTGTACACACGGGTATAACTGAGTGACTATAAATCTGTACACACGGGTATAACGGAGTGACCATAAATCTGTACACACGGGAGTGACTGAGTGACCATAAACCTGTAAACACGGGTATAACTGAGTGACTATAAATCTGTACACACGGGTATAACGGAGTGACCATAAATCTGTACACACGGGTGTGACTGAGTGACCATAAATCTGTATACACGGGTGTGACTGAGTGACCATAAATCTGTACACACAAGTGTGACTGAGTGAACATAAATCTGTACACACGGGTGTGACTGAGTGACAATAAATCTGTATACACGGGTGTGACTGAGTGAACATAAATCTGTACACACGGGTGTGACTGAGTGACCATAAATCTGTACACACGGGTGTGACTGAGTGACCATAAATCTGTACACACGTGTGTGACTGAGTGAACATAAGTATGTACACACGGGTAGAACTGAGTGAACATAAATCTGTATACCCTGGTGTGACTGTGTCACCATCAATCTGTACACACGGGTGAGACTGAGTGACCATAAATCTGTACACACGTGTGTGACTGAGTGAACATAAGTATGTACACACGGGTAGAACTAAGTGAACATAAATCTGTATACCCTGGTGTGACTGTGTCACCATAAATCTGTACACACGGGTGTGACTGAGTGACCATAAGTCTGTACACACGGGTCTGACTGAGTGACCATAAACCTGTACACACAGGTATAACTGAGTGACCATAAATCTGTATACACGGGTGTGACTGAGTGACCATAAATCTGTACACACGGGTGTGACTGAGTGACCATAAACCTGTAAACACGGGTATTACTGAGTGACTATAAATCTGTACACACGGGTATAACGGAGTGACCATAAATCTGTACACACGGGTGTGACTGAGTGACCATAAATCTGTACACACGGGTATAACGGAGTGACCATAAGTCTGTACACACGGGTGTGACTGAGTGACAATAAATCTGTACACACGGGTGTGACTGAGTGAACATAAGTCTGTACACACGGCTATAACTGAGTGACCATAAGTCTGTACACACAGGGATGATTCAGTAACCATAAATCTGTACACACAGACATAACTGAGTGACCATAAATCTGTACACACGGGTATAACTGAGTGACCATAAATCTGTACACACGGGTGTGACTGAGTGACCATAAATCTGTATACACGGGTGTGACTGAGTGACCATAAATCTGTACACACGGGTGTGACTGAGTGAACATAAGTCTGCACACACGGGTATAACTGAGTGACCATAAATCTGTATACACGGGTGTGACTGAGTGAACATAAGTCTGTACACACGGGTATAACTGAGTGACCATAAATCTGTACACACGGGTGTGACTGAGTGACCATAAGTCTGTACACACGGGTGTGACTGAGTGAACATAAGTCTGTACCCACGGGTATAACTGAGTGACCATAAATCTTTTTACACGGGTGTGACTGAGTGACCATAAATCTGTATACACGGGTGTGACTGAGTGACCATAAATCTGTACACACGGGTGTGACTGAGTGAACATAAGTCTGTACACACGGCTATAACTGAGTGACCATAAGTCTGTACACACGGGTGTGACTGAGTGAACATAAGTCTGTACACACGGGTATAACCGAGTGACCATAAATCTGTATACACGGGTGTGACTGAGTGACCATAAGTCTGTACACACGGGTATAAGTGAGTGACCATAAATCTGTACACACGGGTGTGACTGAGCGACAGTAAATCTGTATACACGGGTGTGACTGAGTGAACATAAGTCTATACACATGGGTATAACTGAGTGACCATAAATCTGTACACACGGGTGTGACTGAGTGAACGTAAGTCTGTACATACGGGAATAACAGAGTGAACATAAATCTGTACTCACGGGTATAACTGAGTGACCATAAACCTGTACACACGGGACTGACTGATTGACCATAAATCTGCACACAGGGGTATAACAGAGTGAACATAAATCTGTATACATGGGTCTGACTGAGTGACCATAAATCTGAACACAGGGGTGTGACTGAGTGAACATATGTCTGTACACACGGGTATAACTGAGTGACCATAAATCTGTACACCCGTGTGTGACTGAGTGACCATAAATCTGTACACAGGAGTGTGTCTGAGTGACCATAAATCTGTACACACGGGTATAACTGAGTGAACATAAATCTGTACACATGGGTGTGACTGAATGACCATAAATCTGTACACACGGGTGTGACTGAGTGACCATAAATCTGTACACACGGGTGTGACTGAATGACCATAAATCTGTTTACATGGGTGTGACTGAGTGACCATAAATCTGTACACACGGGTGTGACTGAGTGACCATAAATCTGTACACACGTGTATAACTGAGTGACCATAAATCTGTATACACGGGTGTGACTGATTGCCCATAAGTCTGTACACACGGGAATAACTGAGTGACCATAAACCTGTACACACGGCTGTGACTGAGTGACCATAAATATGTACACACGGGTGTGACTGAGTGAACATAAGTATGTACACACGGGTATACCTGAGTGAACATAAATCTGTATACACGGGTGTGACTGAGTGACCATAAATCTGTACACACGGGTGTGACTGAGTGAACATAAGTCTGTTCACACGGGTATAACTGTGTGACCATAAATGTGTACACACGGGTGTGACTGAGTGAACATAATTCTGTACACACGGGTATAACTGAGTGAACATAAATCTGTATACACGTATATAACAGAGTGACCATAAATCTGTATACACGGGTGTGACTGAGTGACCATAAGTCTGGATACACGGGTGTGACTGAGTGACCATAAATCTGTACACACGGGTGTGACTGAGAGACCATAAATCTGGATACACGGGTGTGACTGAGTGACCATAAATCTGTACACACGGGTGTGACTGAGAGACCATAAATCTGAATACACGGGTGTGACTGAGTGACCATAAATCTGTACACACGGGTGTGACTGAGAGACCATAAATCTGAATACACGGGTGTGACTGAGTGACCATAAATCTGTACACACGGGTGTGACTGAGAGACCATATGTCTGTACACACGGCTATAACTGAGTGACCATAAATCTGTACACACGGGTGTGACTGAGTGACCATAAGTCTGTACACACGGGTATAACTGAGTGACCAAAAATCTGTATGCACGGGTATAACTGAGTGACTATAAATCTGTACACACGGGAATGACTGAGTGACCATAAATCTGTACACACGGGTGTGACTGAGTGACCATAAATCTGTACACACGGCTGTGACTGAGTGACCATGAATGTGTATACACGGGTATGACTGAGTGACCATAAATCTGTACACACGGGTGTGATTGAGTGACCATAAATCTGTACACATGGGTGTGACTGAGTGAACATAAGTCTGTACACACGGGTATAACTGAGTGAACATAAATCTGTATACACGGATATAACAGAGTGACCATAAATCTGTATACACGGGTGTGACTGAGTGACCATAAATCTGTACACACAGGGATGATTCAGTAACCATAAATCTGTACCTACAGACATAACTGAGTGACCATAAATCTGTACACACGGGTATAACTGAGTGACCATATATCTGTACAAATGGGTGTGACTGAGTGACCATAAATCTGTACACACGGGTATAACTGAGTGACCATAAATCTGTACACAAGGCTGTGACTGAGTGACCATAAATGTGTATACACGGGTGTGACTGAGTGACCATAAATCTGTACACACAAGTGTGACTGAGTGACCATAAATCTGTACACACGGGTGTGACTGAGTGAACATAAGTCTGTACACACGGGTATAACTGAGTGACCATAAATCTGTACACACGGGTCTGACTGAGTGAACATAAGTCTGTACCCACGGGTATAACTGAGTGACCATAAATCTGTATACACGGGTGTGACTGAGTGACCATAAGTCTGTACACACGGGTGTGACTGAGTGACCATAAATCTGTACACACGGGTATAACTGAGTGACCATAAATCTGTATACACGGGTATGACTGAGTGACCATAAATCTGTACACACGGGTGTGACTGAGAGACCATAAATCTGTACACACGGCTATAACTGAGTGACCATAAATCTGTACACACGGGTGTGACTGAGTGACCATAAGTCTGTACACACGGGTATAACTGAGTGACCAAAAATCTGTAAGCACGGGTATAACTGAGTGACTATAAATCTGTGCAAACGGGAATAACTGAGTGACCATAAATCTGTCCACACGGCTGTGACTGAGTGACCATGAATGTGTATACACGGGTGTGACTGAGTGACCATAAATCTGTCCAAACGGGTGTGACTGAGTGACCATAAGTCTGTACACACGGGTATAACTGAGTGACCATAAATCTGTATACACGGGTGTGACTGAGTGACCATAAATCTGTACACACGTGTATAAATGAGTGACCATAAATCTGTATACACGGGTGTGACTGAGTGACATAAATCTGTACACACGGGTGTGACTGAGAGACCATAAGTCTGTACACACGGCTATAACTGAGTGACAATAAATCTGTACACACGGGGGTGACTGAGAGATCATAAGTTTGTACACACGGCTATAACTGAGTGACCATAAATCTGTACACACGGGGGTGACTGAGTGAGCATAAGTCTGTACACACGGGTATAACTGAGTGACCAAAAATCTGTATGCACGGGTATAACTGAGTGACTATAAATCTGTACACACGGGAATAACTGAGTGACCATAAGTCTGTACACACAGGGATGATTCAGTAACCATAAATCTGTACCTACAGACATAACTGAGTGACCATAAATCTGTACACACGGGTATAACTGAGTGACCATAAATCTGTACAAATGGGTGTGACTGAGTGACCATAAATCTGTACACACGGGTATAACTGAGTGACCATAAATCTGTACACAAGGCTGTGACTGAGTGACCATAAATGTGTATACACGGGTGTGACTGAGTGACCATAAATCTGTACACACAAGTGTGACTGAGTGACCATAAATCTGTACACACGGGTGTGACTGAGTGAACATAAGTCTGTACACACGAGTATAACTGAGTGACCATAAATCTGTACACATGGGTGTGACTGAGTGAACATAAGTCTGTACCCACGGGTATAACTGAGTGACCATAAATCTGTATACACGGGTGTGACTGAGTGACCATAGGTCTGTACACACGGGTATAAGTGAGTGACCATAAATCTGTACACACGGGTGTGACTGAGTGACAGTAAATCTGTATACACGGGTGTGACTGAGTGAACATAAGTCTATACACATGGGTATAACTGAGTGACCATAAATCTGTACACACGGGTGTGACTGAGTGAAGGTAAGTCTGTACATACGGGAATAACAGAGTGAACATAAATCTGTACACACGGGTGTGACTGAGTGACCATAAATCTGTACACACGGGTATAACTGAGTGAACATAAATCTTTATACATGGGTCTGACTGAGTGACCATAAATCTGAACACACGGGTGTGACTGAGTGAACATATGTCTGTACACACGGGTATAACTGAGTGACCATAAATCTGTACACCCGTGTGTCACTGAGTGACCATAAATCTGTACACACGGGTGTGACTGAATGTCCATAAATCTGTTTACATGGGTGTGACTGAGTGACCATAAATCTGTACACACGGGTGTGACTGAGTGACCATAAATCAGTACACACGTGTATAACTGAGTGACCATAAATCTGTATACACGGGTGTGACTGATTGCCCATAAGTCTGTACACACGGGAATAACTGAGTGACCATAAACCTGTACACACGGCTGTGACTGACTGACCATAAATATGTACACACGGGTGTGACTGAGTGAACATAAGTATGTACACACGGGTATACCTTTGTGAACATAAATCTGTATACACGGGTGTGACTGAGTGACCATAAATCTGTACACACGGGTGTGACTGAGTGAACATAAGTCTGTACACACGGGTATAACTGAGTGACCATAAATCTATACACACGGGTGTGACTGAGTGAACATAAGTCTGTACACACGGGTATAACTGAGTGAACATAAATCTGTATACACGGATATAACAGAGTGACCATAAATCTGTACACACGGGTGTGACTGAGTGACCATAAGTCTGTACACACGGGTATAACTGAGTGACAATAAATCTGTAAACACGGGTGTGACTGAGTGACCATAAATCTGTACACACGGGTATAACTGAGTGACCATAAATCTGTATACACGGGTGTGACTGAGTGACCATAAATCTGTACACACGGGTGTGACTGAGAAACCATAAGTCTGTACACACGGGTATAACTGAGTGACCATAAATCTGTACACACGTCTGTGACTGAGTGACCATGAATGTGTATACACGGGTGTGAGTGAGTGACCATAAATCTGTACACACGGGTGTGATTGAGTGACCATAAATCTGTACACATGGGTGTGACTGAGTGAAAATAAGTCTGTACACACGGGTATAACTGAGTGACCATAAATCTGTATACACGGGTGTGACTGAGTGACTATAAGTCTGTACACACGGGTATAAGTGAGTGACCATAAATCTGTACACACGGGTGTGACTGAGTGACCGTAAATCTGTATACACGGGTGTGACTGAGGGAACATAAGTCTATACACATGGGTATAACTGAGTGACCATAAATCTGTACACACGGGTGTGACTGAGTGAACGTAAGTCTATACATACGGGAATAACAGAGTGAACATAAATCTGTACACACGGGTGTGACTGAGTGACCATAAATCTGTACACACGGGTATAACTGAGTGAACATAAATCTGTACACACGGGTGTGACTGAATGACCATAAATCTGCATACACGGGTGTGACTGAGTGACCATAAATCTGTACACACGGGTGTGACTGAGTGACCATAAATCTGTACACACGGCTGTGACTGAGTGACCATAAATATGTACACACGGGTGTGACTGAGTGAACATAAGTATGTACACACGGGTATACCTGAGTGAACATAAATCTGTATACACGGGTGTGACTGAGTGACCATAAATCTGTACACACGGGTGTGACTGAGCGAACATAAGTCTGTACACACGGATATAACTGAGTGACCATAAATCTCTACACACGGGTGTGACTGTGTGACCATAAATCTGTACACACGGATATAACTGAGTGACCATAAATCTGTACACACGGCTGTGACTGAGTGACCATAAATCTGTACACACGGGTGTGACTGAGTGACCATAAATCTGTACACACGGGTGTGACTGAGTGAAAATAAGTCTGTACACACGGGTATAACTGAGTGACCATAAATCTGTAGACACGGGTGTGACTGAGTGAACATAAGTCTGTACACACGGGTATAACTGAGTGACCATAAATCTGTACACACGGGTGTGACTGAGTGACCATAAACCTGTACACACGGGTATAACTGAGTGACTATAAATCTGTACACACGGGTATAACTGAGTGACCATAAATCTGTACACACGGGTGTGACTGAGTGACCATAAACCTGTACACACGGGTATAACTGAGTGACTATAAATCTGTACACACGGGTATAACGGAGTGACCATAAATCTGTACATACGGGTGTGACTGAGTAACCATAAATATGTACACACGGGTATAACTGAGTGACCATAAATGTGTATACACGGGTGTGACTGAGTGACCATCAATCTGTACACACGGGTGAGACTGAATGACCATAAATCTGTACACACGTGTGTGACTGAGTGAACATAAGTATGTACACACGGGTAGAACTGAGTGACCATAAATCTGTACACACGTGTGTGACTGTGTCACCATAAATCTGTACACACGGGTGTGACTGAGTGACCATAATTCTGTACACACGGGTCTGACTGAGTGACCATAAACCTGTACACACGGGTATAACTGAGTGACTATAAATCTGTACACACGGGTATAACGGAGTGACCATAAATCTGTACACACGGGTGTGACTGAGTGACCATAAACCTGTAAACACGGGTATTACTGAGTGACTATAAATCTGTACACACGGGTGTGACTGAGTGACCATAAATCTGTATACACGGGTGTGACTGAGTGACCATAAACCTGTACACACGGGTGTGACTGAGTGACCATAAATCTGTACACACGTGTGTGACTGAGTGAACATAAGTATGTACACACGGGTAGAACTGAGTGAACATAAATCTGTATACCCTGGTGTGACTGTGTCACCATAAATCTGTACACACGGGTGTGACTGAGTGACCATAAGTCTGTACACACGGGTCTGACTGAGTGACAATAAATATGTACACACGGGTGTGACTGAGTGTCCATAAGTCTGTACACACAGGAATGATTCAGTAACCATAAATCTGTACACACAGACATAACTGAGTGACCATAAATCTGTACACACAGGTATAACTGAGTGACCATAAATCTGTACACACGGGTGTGACTGAGTGACCATAAATCTGTATACACGGGTGTGACTGAGTGACCATTAATCTGTACACACGGGTGTGACTGAGTGAACATAAGTCTGTACACACGGGTATAACTGAGTGACCATAAATCTGTACACACGGGTGTGACTGAGTGACCATAAATCTGTATACACGGGTGTGACTGAGTGACCATTAATCTGTACACACGGGTGTGACTGAGTGAACATAAATCTGTACACACGGGTATAACTGAGTGACCATAAATCTGTATAAACGGGTGTGACTGAGTGACCATAAGTCTGTACACACGGGTATAAGTGAGTGACCATAAATCTGTACATACGGGTGTGACTGAGTGACCGTAAATCTGTATACACGGGTGTGACTGAGCGAACTGAAGTCTATACACATGGGTACAACTGAGTGACCATAAATCTGTACACAACGGTGTGACTGAGTGAACGTAAGTCTATACATACGGGAATAACAGAGTGAACATAAATCTGTACACACGGGTGTGACTGAGTGACCATAAATCTGTACACACGGGTATAACTGAGTGAACATAAATCTGTATACATGGGTCTGACTGAGTGACCATAAATCTGAACACAGGGGTGTGACTGAGTGAACATAAATCTGTACACACGAGTGTGTCTGAGTGACATTAAATCTGTACACACGTGTATAACTGAGTGAACATAAATCTGTACACACGGGTGTGACTGAATGACCATAAATCTGTATACACGGGTGTGACTGAGTGACCATAAATCTGTACACACGGGTGTGACTGAGTGACCAAAAATCTGTACACACGGGTGTGACTGAATGACCATAAATCTGTTTACATGGGTGTGACTGAGTGACCATAAATCTGTACACCCGGGTGTGACTGAGTGACCATAAATCTGTACACACGTGTATAACTGAGTGACCATAAATCTGTACACACGGGTGTGACTGAGAGACCATAAGTCTGTACACACGGCTATAACTGAGTGACCATAAATCTGTACACACGGGTGTGACTGAGTGACAGTAAATCTGTATACACGGGTGTGACTGAGTGAACATAAGTCTATACACATGGGTATAACTGAGTGACCATAAATCTGTACACACGGGTGTGACTGAGTGAACGTAAGTCTGTACATACGGGAATAACAGAGTGAACATAAATCTGTACTCACGGGTATAACTGAGTGACCATAAACCTGTACACACGGGAGTGACTGAGTGACCATAAATCTGTACACACGGGTATAACTGAGTGAACATAAATCTGTATACATGGGTCTGACTGAGTGACCATAAATCTGAACACACGGGTGTGACTGAGTGAACATAAGTCTGTACACAGGGTATAACTGAGTGACCATAAATCTGTACACCCGTGTGTGACTGAGTGACCATAAATCTGTACACAGGAGTGTGTCTGAGTGACCATAAATCTGTACACACGGGTATAACTGAGTGAACATAAATCTGTACACATGGGTGTGACTGAATGACCATAAATCTGTACTCACGGGTATAACTGAGTGACCATAAACCTGTACACACGGGAGTGACTGAGTGACCATAAATCTGTACACACGGGTATAACTGAGTGAACATAAATCTGTATACATGGGTCTGACTGAGTGACCATAAATCTGAACACACGGGTGTGACTGAGTGACCATAAATCTGTACACACGGGTGTGTCTGAGTGACCATAAATCTGTAGACACGTCTATAACTGAGTGACCATAAATCTGTATACACGGGTGTGACTGATTGCCCATAAGTCTGTACACACGGGAATAACTGAGTGACCATAAACTTGTACACACGGCTGTGACTGAGTGACCATAAATCTGTACACACGGGTGTGACTGAGTGACCATAAATCTGTAGACACGTGTATAACTGAGTGACCATAAATCTGTATACACGGGTGTGACTGATTGCCCATAAGTCTGTACACACGGGAATAACTGAGTGACCATAAACTTGTACACACGGCTGTGACTGAGTGACCATAAATATGTACACACGGGTGTGACTGAGTGAACATAAGTATGTACACACGGGTATACCTGAGTGAACATAAATCTGTATACACGGGTGTGACTGAGTGACCATAAATCGGTACACACGGGTGTGACTGAGTGAACATAAGTCTGTTCACACGGGTATAACTGAGTGACCATAAATCTGTACACACGGGTGTGACTGAGTGAACATAAGTCTGTACACACGGGTATAACTGAGTGAACATAAATCTGTATACACGGATATAACTGAGTGACCATAAATCTGTATACACGGGTATGACTGAGAGAGCATAAGTCTGTACACACGGGTATAACTGAGTGACAATAAATCTGTACACACGGGTGTGACTGAGTGACCATAAATCTGTACACACGGGTATAACTGAGTGACCATAAATCTGTATACACGGGTGTGACTGAGTGACCATAAATCTGTACACACGGGTGTGACTGAGAGACCATATGTCTGTACACACGGCTATAACTGAGTGACAATAAATCTGTACACACGGCTGTGACTGAGTGACCATAAATCTGTACACACGGGTGTGACTGAGTGACCATAAATCTGTACACACGGGTGTGACTGAGTGACCATAAGTCTGTACACACGGGTATAACTGAGTGACCAAAAATCTGTATGCACGGGTATAACTGAGTGACTATAAATCTGTACACACGGGAATAACTGAGTGACCATAAATCTGTACACACGGCTGTGACTGAGTAACCATAAATCTGTACACACGGGTATAACTGAGTGACCATAAATCTGTACACACGGCTGTGACTGAGTGACCATGAATGTGTATACACGGGTGTGACTGAGTGACCATAAATCTGTACACACGGGTGTGATTGAGTGACCATAAATCTGTACACATGGGTGTGACTGAGTGAACATAAGTCTGTACACACGGGTATAACTGAGTGAACATAAATCTGTATACACGGATATAACAGAGTGACCATAAATCTGTATACACGGGTGTGACTGAGTGACCATAAGTCTGTACACACGGGTATAACTGAGTGACAATAAATCTGTACACACGGGTGTGACTGAGTGAACATATGTCTGTACACACGGGTATAACTGAGTGACCATAAATCTGTACACCCGTGTGTCACTGAGTGACCATAAATCTGTACACACGAGTGTGTCTGAGTGACCATAAATCTGTACACACGGGTATAACTGAGTGAACATAAATCTGTACACATGGGTGTGACTGAATGACCATAAATCTGTATACACGGGTGTGACTGAGTGACCATAAATCTGTACACACGGGTGTGACTGAGTGACCATAAATCTGTACACACGGGTGTGACTGAATGTCCATAAATCTGTTTACATGGGTGTGACTGAGTGACCATAAATCTGTACACACGGGTGTGACTGAGTGACCAGAAATCTGTACACACGTGTATAACTGAGTGACCATAAATCTGTATACACGGGTGTGACTGATTGCCCATAAGTCTGTACACACGGGAATAACTGAGTGACCATAAACCTGTACACACGGCTGTGACTGACTGACCATAAATATGTACACACGGGTGTGACTGAGTGAACATAAGTATGTACACATGGGTATACCTGAGTGAACATAAATCTGTATACACGGGTGTGACTGAGTGACCATAAATCTGTACACACGGGTGTGACTGAGTGAACATAAGTCTGTACACACGGGTATAACTGAGTGAACATAAATCTGTATACACGGATATAACAGAGTGACCATAAATCTGTATACACGGGTGTGACTGAGTGACCATAAGTCTGTACACACGGGTATAACTGAGTGTCCATAAATCTGTATACACGGGTGTGACTGAGTGACCATAAATCTGTACACACGGGTGTGACTGAGAGACCATAAGTCTGTACACACGGGTATAACTGAGTGACCATAAATCTGTACACACGGCTGTGACTGAGTGACCATGAATGTGTATACACGGGTGTGACTGAGTGACCATAAATCTGTACACACGGGTGTGATTGAGTGACCATAAATCTGTACACATGGGTGTGACTGAGTGAACATAAGTCTGTACACACGGGTATAACTGAGTGACCATAAATCTGTATACACGGGTGTGACTGAGTGACCATAAGTCTGTACACACGGGTATAAGTGAGTGACCATAAATCTGTACACACGGGTGTGACTGAGTGACCGTAAATCTGTATACACGGGTGTGACTGAGTGAACATAAGTCTATACACATGGGTATAACTGAGTGACCATAAATCTGTACACACGGGTGTGACTGAGTGAACGTAAGTCTATACATACGGGAATAACAGAGTGAACATAAATCTGTACACACGGGTGTGACTGAGTGACCATAACTGTGTACACACGGGTATAACTGAGTGAACATAATTCTGTACACACGGGTGTGACTGAATGACCATAAATCTGCATACACGGGTGTGACTGAGTGACCATAAATCTGTACACACGGGTGTGACTGAGTGACCATAAATCTGTACACACGGGTGTGACTGAGTGAACATAAGTATGTACACACGGGTATACCTGAGTGAACATAAATCTGTATACACGGCTGTGACTGAGTGACCATAAATCTGTACACACGGGTGTGACTGAGCGAACATAAGTCTGTACACACGGATATAACTGAGTGACCATAAATCTCTACACACGGGTGTGACTGAGTGACCATAAATCTGTACACACGGATATAACTGAGTGACCATAAATCTGTACACACGGCTGTGACTGAGTAACCATAAATATGTATACACGGGTGTGACTGAGTGACCATAAATCTGTACACACGGGTGTGACTGAGTGAACATAAGTCTGTACACACGGGTATAACTGAATGACCATAAATCTGTAGACACGGGTGTGACTGAGTGACCATAAATCTGTACACACGGGTATAACTGAGTGACCATAAATCTGTACACACGGGTGTGACTGAGTGACCATAAACCTGTACACACGGGTATAACTGAGTGACTATAAATCTGTACACACGCGTATAACGGAGTGACCATAAATCTGTACACACGGGTGTGACTGAGTGACCATAAACCTGTAAACACGGGTATAACTGAGTGACTATAAATCTGTACACACGGGTATAACGGAGTGACCATAAATCTGTACACACGGGTGTGACTGAGTGACCATAAATCTGTATACACGGGTGTGACTGAGTGACCATAAATCTGTACACACAAGTGTGACTGAGTGAACATAAATCTGTACACACGGGTGTGACTGAGTGACAATAAATCTGTATACACGGGTGTGACTGAGTGAACATAAATCTGTACACACGGGTGTGACTGAGTGACCATAAATCTGTACACACGGGTGTGACTGAGTGACCATAAATCTGTACACACGTGTGTGACTGAGTGAACATAAGTATGTACACACGGGTAGAACTGAGTGAACATAAATCTGTATACCCTGGTGTGACTGTGTCACCATCAATCTGTACACACGGGTGAGACTGAGTGACCATAAATCTGTACACACGTGTGTGACTGAGTGAACATAAGTATGTACACACGGGTAGAACTGAGTGAACATAAATCTGTATACCCTGGTGTGACTGTGTCACCATAAATCTGTACACACGGGTGTGACTGAGTGACCATAAGTCTGTACACACGGGTCTGACTGAGTGACCATAAACCTGTACACACAGGTATAACTGAGTGACCATAAATCTGTATACACGGGTGTGACTGAGTGACCATAAATCTGTACACACGGGTGTGACTGAGTGACCATAAACCTGTAAACACGGGTATTACTGAGTGACTATAAATCTGTACACACGGGTATAACGGAGTGACCATAAATCTGTACACACGGGTGTGACTGAGTGACCATAAATCTGTACACACGGGTATAACGGAGTGACCATAAGTCTATACACACGGGTGTGACTGAGTGACAATAAATCTGTACACACGGGTGTGACTGAGTGAACATAAGTCTGTACACACGGCTATAACTGAGTGACCATAAGTCTGTACACACAGGGATGATTCAGTAACCATAAATCTGTACACACAGACATAACTGAGTGACCATAAATCTGTACACACGGGTATAACTGAGTGACCATAAATCTGTACACACGGGTGTGACTGAGTGACCATAAATCTGTATACACGGGTGTGACTGAGTGACCATAAATCTGTACACACGGGTGTGACTGAGTGAACATAAGTCTGCACACACGGGTATAACTGAGTGACCATAAATCTGTATACACGGGTGTGACTGAGTGAACATAAGTCTGTACACACGGGTATAACTGAGTGACCATAAATCTGTACACACGGGTGTGACTGAGTGACCATAAGTCTGTACACACGGGTGTGACTGAGTGAACATAAATCTGTACACACGGGTGTGACTGAGTGACCATAAGTCTGTACACACGGGTGTGACTGAGTGACCATAAATCTGTACACACGGGTGTGACTGAATGACCATAAATCTGTATACACGGGTTTGACTGAGTGACCATAAATCTGTACACACGGGTGTGACTGAGTGAACATAAGTCTGTACACACGGGTATAACTGAGTGAACATAAATCTGTATACACGGATATAACAGAGTGACCATAAATCTGTATACACGGGTGTGACTGAGTGACCATAAGTCTGTACACACGGGTATAACTGAGTGTCCATAAATCTGTATACACGGGTGTGACTGAGTGACCATAAATCTGTACACACGGGTGTGACTGAGAGACCATAAGTCTGTACACACGGGTATAACTGAGTGACCATAAATCTGTACACACGGCTGTGACTGAGTGACCATGAATGTGTATACACGGGTGTGACTGAGTGACCATAAATCTGTACACACGGGTGTGATTGAGTGACCATAAATCTGTACACATGGGTGTGACTGAGTGAACATAAGTCTGTACACACGGGTATAACTGAGTGACCATAAATCTGTATACACGGGTGTGACTGAGTGACCATAAGTCTGTACACACGGGTATAAGTGAGTGACCATAAATCTGTACACACGGGTGTGACTGAGTGACCGTAAATCTGTATACACGGGTGTGACTGAGTGAACATAAGTCTATACACATGGGTATAACTGAGTGACCATAAATCTGTACACACGGGTGTGACTGAGTGAACGTAAGTCTATACATACGGGAATAACAGAGTGAACATAAATCTGTACACACGGGTGTGACTGAGTGACCATAACTGTGTACACACGGGTATAACTGAGTGAACATAATTCTGTACACACGGGTGTGACTGAATGACCATAAATCTGCATACACGGGTGTGACTGAGTGACCATAAATCTGTACACACGGGTGTGACTGAGTGACCATAAATCTGTACACACGGGTGTGACTGAGTGAACATAAGTATGTACACACGGGTATACCTGAGTGAACATAAATCTGTATACACGGCTGTGACTGAGTGACCATAAATCTGTACACACGGGTGTGACTGAGCGAACATAAGTCTGTACACACGGATATAACTGAGTGACCATAAATCTCTACACACGGGTGTGACTGAGTGACCATAAATCTGTACACACGGATATAACTGAGTGACCATAAATCTGTACACACGGCTGTGACTGAGTAACCATAAATATGTATACACGGGTGTGACTGAGTGACCATAAATCTGTACACACGGGTGTGACTGAGTGAACATAAGTCTGTACACACGGGTATAACTGAATGACCATAAATCTGTAGACACGGGTGTGACTGAGTGACCATAAATCTGTACACACGGGTATAACTGAGTGACCATAAATCTGTACACACGGGTGTGACTGAGTGACCATAAACCTGTACACACGGGTATAACTGAGTGACTATAAATCTGTACACACGGGTATAACGGAGTGACCATAAATCTGTACACACGGGTGTGACTGAGTGACCATAAACCTGTAAACACGGGTATAACTGAGTGACTATAAATCTGTACACACGGGTATAACGGAGTGACCATAAATCTGTATACACGGGTGTGACTGAGTGACCATAAATCTGTACACACAAGTGTGACTGAGTGAACATAAATCTGTACACACGGGTGTGACTGAGTGACAATAAATCTGTATACACGGGTGTGACTGAGTGAACATAAATCTGTACACACGGGTGTGACTGAGTGACCATAAATCTGTACACACGGGTGTGACTGAGTGACCATAAATCTGTACACACGTGTGTGACTGAGTGAACATAAGTATGTACACACGGGTAGAACTGAGTGAACATAAATCTGTATACCCTGGTGTGACTGTGTCACCATCAATCTGTACACACGGGTGAGACTGAGTGACCATAAATCTGTACACACGTGTGTGACTGAGTGAACATAAGTATGTACACACGGGTAGAACTGAGTGAACATAAATCTGTATACCCTGGTGTGACTGTGTCACCATAAATCTGTACACACGGGTGTGACTGAGTGACCATAAGTCTGTACACACGGGTCTGACTGAGTGACCATAAACCTGTACACACAGGTATAACTGAGTGACCATAAATCTGTATACACGGGTGTGACTGAGTGACCATAAATCTGTACACACGGGTGTGACTGAGTGACCATAAACCTGTAAACACGGGTATTACTGAGTGACTATAAATCTGTACACACGGGTATAACGGAGTGACCATAAATCTGTACACACGGGTGTGACTGAGTGACCATAAATCTGTACACACGGGTATAACGGAGTGACCATAAGTCTATACACACGGGTGTGACTGAGTGACAATAAATCTGTACACACGGGTGTGACTGAGTGAACATAAGTCTGTACACACGGCTATAACTGAGTGACCATAAGTCTGTACACACAGGGATGATTCAGTAACCATAAATCTGTACACACAGACATAACTGAGTGACCATAAATCTGTACACACGGGTATAACTGAGTGACCATAAATCTGTACACACGGGTGTGACTGAGTGACCATAAATCTGTATACACGGGTGTGACTGAGTGACCATAAATCTGTACACACGGGTGTGACTGAGTGAACATAAGTCTGCACACACGGGTATAACTGAGTGACCATAAATCTGTATACACGGGTGTGACTGAGTGAACATAAGTCTGTACACACGGGTATAACTGAGTGACCATAAATCTGTACACACGGGTGTGACTGAGTGACCATAAGTCTGTACACACGGGTGTGACTGAGTGAACATAAATCTGTACACACGGGTGTGACTGAGTGACCATAAGTCTGTACACACGGGTGTGACTGAGTGACCATAAATCTGTACACACGGGTGTGACTGAATGACCATAAATCTGTATACACGGGTTTGACTGAGTGACCATAAATCTGTACACACGGGTGTGACTGAGTGAACATAAGTCTGAACACACGGGTATAACTGAGTGACCATAAATCTGTACACACGGGTGTGACTGAGTGACCATAAGTCTGTACACACGGGTATAAGTGAGTGACCATAAATCTGTACACACGGGTGTGACTGAGTGACCGTAAATCTGTATACACGGGTGTGACTGAGCGAACAGAAGTCTATACACATGGGTATAACTGAGTGAACATAAATCTGTACACACGGGTGTGACTGAGTGAACATAAGTCTATACACATGGGTACAACTGAGTGACCATAAATCTGTACACAACGGTGTGACTGAGTGAACGTAAGTCTATACATACGGGAATAACAGAGTGAACATAAATCTGTACACACGGGTGTGACTGAGTGACCATAAATCTGTACACACGGGTATAACTGAGTGAACATAAATCTGTATACATGGGTCTGACTGAGTGACCATAAATCTGAACACAGGGGTGTGACTGAGTGAACATAAATCTGTACACACGGGTATAACTGAGTGAACATAAATCTGTACACACGGGTGTGACTGAATGACCATAAATCTGTATACACGGGTGTGACTGAGTGACCATAAATCTGTACACACGTGTGTGACTGAGTGACCAAAAATCTGTACACACGGGTGTGACTGAATGACCATAAATCTGTTTACATGGGTGTGACTGAGTGACCCTAAATCTGTACACCCGGGTGTGACTGAGTGACCATAAATCTGTACACACGTGTATAACTGAGTGACCATAAATCTGTACACACGGGTGTGACTGAGAGACCATAAGTCTGTACACACGGGTGTGACTGAGTGACCATAAATCTGTTTACATGGGTGTGACTGAGTGACCCTAAATCTGTACACCCGGGTGTGACTGAGTGACCATAAATCTGTACACACGTGTATAACGGAGTGACCATAAATCTGTACACACGGGTGTGACTGAGTGACAGTAAATCTGTATACACGGGTGTGACTGAGTGAACATAAGTCTATACACATGGGTATAACTGAGTGACCATAAATCTGTACACACGGGTGTGACTGAGTGAACGTAAGTCTGTACATACGGGAATAACAGAGTGAACATAAATCTGTACTCACGGGTATAACTGAGTGACCATAAACCTGTACACACGGGAGTGACTGAGTGACCATAAATCTGTACACACGGGTATAACTGAGTGAACATAAATCTGTATACATGGGTCTGACTGAGTGACCATAAATCTGAACACACGGGTGTGACTGAGTGAACATAAGTCTGTACACAGGGTATAACTGAGTGACCATAAATCTGTACACCCGTGTGTGACTGAGTGACCATAAATCTGTACACAGGAGTGTGTCTGAGTGACCATAAATCTGTACACACGGGTATAACTGAGTGAACATAAATCTGTACACATGGGTGTGACTGAATGACCATAAATCTGTATACACGGGTGTGACTGAATGACCATAAATCTGTACACACGGGTGTGACTGAGTGACCATAAATCTGTACACACGGGTGTGACTGAATGACCATAAATCTGTTTACATGGGTGTGACTGAGTGACCATAAATCTGTACACACGGGTGTGACTGAGTGACCATAAATCTGTACACACGTGTATAACTGAGTGACCATAAATCTGTATACACGGGTGTGACTGATTGCCCATAAGTCTGTACACACGGGAATAACTGAGTGACCATAAACTTGTACACACGGCTGTGACTGAGTGACCATAAATATGTACACACGGGTGTGACTGAGTGAACATAAGTATGTACACACGGGTATACCTGAGTGAACATAAATCTGTATACACGGGTGTGACTGAGTGACCATAAATCTGTACACACGGGTGTGACTGAGTGAACATAAGTCTGTTCACACGGGTATAACTGAGTGACCATAAATCTGTACACACGGGTGTGACTGAGTGAACATAAGTCTGTACACACGGGTATAACTGAGTGAACATAAATCTGTATACACGGATATAACAGAGTGACCATAAATCTGTATACACGGGTGTGACTGAGTGACCATAAATCTGTACACACGGGTATAACTGAGTGACCATAAATCTGTACACACGGGTGTGACTGAGTGACCAAAAATCTGTATGCACGGGTATAACTGAGTGACTATAAATCTGTACACACGGGAATAACTGAGTGACCATAAATCTGTACACACGGCTGTGACTGAGTAACCATAAATCTGTACACACGGGTGTGACTGAGTGACCATAAATCTGTCCACACGGGTGTGACTGAGTGACCATAAATCTGTACACACGGGTGTGACTGAGTGACCATAAATCTGTACACACGGGTGTGATTGAGTGACCATAAATCTGTACACATGGGTGTGACTGAGTGAACATAAGTCTGTACACACGGGTATAACTGAGTGAACATAAATCTGTATACACGGATATAACAGAGTGACCATAAATCTGTATACACGGGTGTGACTGAGTGACCATAAGTCTGTACACACGGGTATAACTGAGTGACCATAAATCTGTATACACGGGTGTGACAGAGTGACCATAAATCTGTACACACGGGTATAACTGAGTGACCATAAATCTGTATACACGGGTGTGACTGAGTGACCATAAATCTGTACACACGTGTATAAATGAGTGACCATAAATCTGTATACACGGGTGTGACTGAGTGACATAAATCTGTACACACGGGTGTGACTGAGAGACCATAAGTCTGTACACACGGCTATAACTGAGTGACCATAAATCTGTACACACGGGTGTAACTGAGTGACCATAAGTTTGTACACACGGCTATAACTGAGTGACAATAAATCTGTACACACGGGTGTGACTGAGAGACCATAAGTCTGTACACACGGCTATAACTGAGTGACCAAAAATCTGTATGCACGGGTATAACTGAGTGACTATAAATCTGTACACACGGGAATAACTGAGTGACCATAAGTCTGTACACACAGGGATGATTCAGTAACCATAAATCTGTACCTACAGACATAACTGAGTGACCATAAATCTGTACACACGGGTACAACTGAGTGACCATAAATCTGTACACACGGGTGTGACTGAGTGAACATAAATCTGTACACAAGGCTGTGACTGAGTGACCATAAATGTGTATACACGGGTGTGACTGAGTGACCATAAATCTGTACACACAAGTGTGACTGAGTGACCATAAATCTGTTCACACGGGTGTGACTGAGTGAACATAAGTCTGTAAACACGGGTATAACTGAGTGACCATAAATCTGTACACACGCGTGTGACTGAGTGAACATAAGTCTTTACCCACGGGTATGACTGAGTGACCATAAATCTGTATACACGGGTGTGACTGAGTGACCATAAGTCTGTACACACGGGTATAAGTGAATGACCATAAATCTGTACACACGGGTGTGACTGAGTGACAGTAAATCTGTACACACGGGTATAAGTGAGTGACCATAAATCTGTACACACGGGTGTGAATGAGTGACAGTAAATCTGTATACACGGGTGTGACTGAGTGAACATAAGTCTATACACATGGGTATAACTGAGTGACCATAAATCTGTACACACGGGTGTGACTGAGTGAACGTAAGTCTGTACATACGGGAATAACAGAGAGAATATAAATCTGTACACACGGGTGTGACTGAGTGACCATAAATCTGTACACACGGGTATAACTGAGTGAACATAAATCTGTATACATGGGTCTGACTGAGTGACCATAAATCTGAACACACGGGTGTGACTGAGTGAACATATGTCTGTACACACGGGTATAACTGAGTGACCATAAATCTGTACACCCGTGTGTCACTGAGTGACCATAAATCTGTACACACGAGTGTGTCTGAGTGACCATAAATCTGTACACACGGGTATAACTGAGTGAACATAAATCTGTACACATGGGTGTGACTGAATGACCATAAATCTGTATACACGGGTGTGACTGAGTGACCATAAATCTGTACACACGGGTGTGACTGAGTGACCATAAATCTGTATACACGGGTGTGACTGTGTGACCATACATCTGTACACACGGGTGTGACTGAGAGACCATAAGTCTGTACACACGGGTATAACTGAGTGACCATGAATGTGTATACACGGGTGTGACTGAGTGACCATAAATCTGTACACACGGGTGTGATTGAGTGACCATAAATCTGTACACATGGGTGTGACTGAGTGAACATAAGTCTGTACACACGGGTATAACTGAGTGACCATAAATCTGTATACACGGGTGTGACTGAGTGACCATAAGTCTGTACACACGGGTATAAGTGAGTGACCATAAATCTGTACACACGGGTGTGACTGAATGACCGTAAATCTGTATACACGGGTGTGACTGAGTGAACATAAGTCTATACACATGGGTATAACTGAGTGACCATAAATCTGTACACACGGGTGTGACTGAGTGAACGTAAGTCTATACATACGGGAATAACAGAGTGAACATAAATCTGTACACACGGGCGTGACTGAGTGACCATAAATCTGTACACACGGGTATAACTGATTGAACATAAATCTGTACACACGGGTGTGACTGAATTACCATAAATCTGTATACACGGGTGTGACTGAGTGACCATAAATCTGTACAAACGGGTGTGACTGAGTGACCATAAATCTGTACACACGGCTGTGACTGAGTGACCATAAATATGTACACACGGGTGTGACTGAGTGAACATAAGTATGTACACACGGGTATACCTGAGTGAACATAAATCTCTATACACGGGTGTGACTGAGTGACCATAAATCTGTACACACGGGTGTGACTGAGCGAACATATGTCTGTACACACGGGTATAACTGAGTGACCATAAATCTCTACACACGGGTGTGACTGAGTGAGCATAAATCTGTACACACGGATATAACTGAGTGACCATAAATCTGTTCACACGGCTGTGACTGAGTAACCATAAATATGTATACACGGGTGTGACTGAGTGACCATAAATCTGTACACACGGGTGTGACTGAGTGACCATAAATCTGTACACACGGGTGTGACTGAGTGAAAATAAGTCTGTACACACGGGTATAACTGAGTGACCATAAATCTGTAGACACGGGTGTGACTGAGTGAACATAAGTCTGTACACACGGGTATAACTGAGTGACCATAAATCTGTAGACACGGGTGTGACTGAGTGATCCTAAATCTGTACACACGGGTATAACTGAGTGACCATAAATCTGTATACAAAGGTGTGACTGAGTGACCATAAGTCTGTACACACGGGTATAACTGAGTGACCATAAATCTGTACACACGGGTGTGACTGAGTGACCATAAACCTGTACACACGGGTATAACTGAGTGACTATAAATCTGTACACACGGGTATAACGGAGTGACCATTAATCTGTACACACGGGTGTGACTGAGTGACCATAAACCTGTAAACACGGGTATAACTGAGTGACTATAAATCTGTACACACGGGTATAACGGAGTGACCATAAATCTGTACACACGGGTGTGACTGAGTGACCATAAATCTGTATACACGGGTGTGACTGAGTGACCATAAATCTGTACACACGGGTATAACTGAGTGACTATAAATCTGTACACACGGGTATAACGGAGTGACCATAAATCTGTACGCACGGGTGTGACTGAGTGACAATAAATCTGTATACACGGGTGTGACTGAGTGACCATCAATCTGTACACACGGGTGAGACTGAGTGACCATAAATCTGTACACACGTGTGTGACTGAGTGAACATAAGTATGTACACACGGGTATAACTGAGTGACCATAAATCTGTATACACGGGTGTGACTGAGTGACCATAAATCTGCACACACAGGTATAACTGAGTCAACATAAATCTGTACACACGGGTATAACTGAGTGACCATAAATCTGTACACACGGGTGTGACTGAGTGACCATAAGTCTGTACACACGGGTATAAGTGAGTGACCATAAATCTGTACACACGGGTGTGACTGAGGGACCATAAATCTGTACACACGGGTATAACTGAGTGACCATAAATCTGTACACACGGGTGTGACTGAGTGACAGTAAATCTGTATACACGGGTGTGACTGAGTGACAGTAAATCTGTATACACGGGTGTGACTGAGTGACCGTAAATCTGTATACACGGGTGTGACTGAGTGAACATAAGTCTATACACATGGGTATAACTGAGTGACCATAAATCTGTACACAAGGGTGTGACTGAGTGAACGTAAGTCTATACATACGGGAATAACAGAGTGAACATAAATCTGTACACACGGGTGTGACTGAGTGACCATAAATCTGTACACACGGGTATAACTGAGTGAACATAAATCTGTATACATGGGTCTGACTGAGTGACCATAAATCTGAACACATGGGTGTGACTGAGTGAACATATGTCTGTACACACGGGTATAACTGAGTGACCATAAATCTGTACACCCGTGTGTGACTGAGTGACCATAAATCTGTACACACGAGTGTGTCTGAGTGACAATAAATCTGTACACACGGGTATAACTGAGTGAACATAAATCTGTACACACGGGTGTGACTTAATGACCATAAATCTGTATACACGGGTGTGACTGAGTGACCATAAATCTGTACACACGGGTGTGACTGAGTGACCAAAAATCTGTACACACGGGTGTGACTGAATGACCATAAATCTGTTTACATGGGTGTTACTGAGTGACCATAAATCTGTACACCCGGGTGTGACTGAGTGACCATAAATCTGTACACACGTGTATAACTGAGTGACCATAAATCTGTACACACGGGTGTGACTGAGAGACCATAAGTCTGTACACACGGCTATAACTGAGTGACCATAAAACTGTACACACGGGGGTGACTGAGTGACCATAAGTCTGTACACACGGGTGTGACTGAGTAACCAAAAATCTGTACACACGGATATAACTGAGTGACCATAAATCTGTACACACGGCTGTGACTGAGTGACCATAAATCTGTATACATGGGTGTGACTGAGTGACCATAAATCTGTACACACGGGTGTGACTGAGTGACCATAAATCTGTACACACAGGTGTGACTGACTGAACATAAGTCTGTACACACGGGTATAACTGAGTGACCATAAATCTGTACACACGGGTGTGACTGAGTGAACATAAGTCTGTACACACGGGTATAACTGAGTGTCCATAAATCTGTATACACGGGTGTGACTGAGTGACCATAAATCTGTACACACGGGTGTGCCTGAGAGACCATGAGTCTGTACACACGGCTATAACTGAGTGAACATAACTCTGTACACACGGATATAACTGATTGACCATAAATCTGTACATACGGGAATAACTGAGTGACCATAAATCTGTACACACGGCTGTGACTGAGTGACCATAAATGTGTATACACGGGTGTGACTGAGTGACCATAAATCTGTCCACACGGCTGTGACTGAGTGACTATAAATGTGTACACACGGGTGTGACTGAGTGACCATAAATCTGTACACACGGGTGTGACTGAGTGACCATAAATCTGTACACATGGGTGTGACTGAGTGACCATAAATCTGTATACACGGGTGTGACTGAGTGACCATAAGTCTGTACACACGGGTATAACTGAGTGACCATAAATCTGTACACACGGGTGTGACTGAGTGAACGTTATTCTATACATACGGGAATAACAGAGTGAACATAAATCTGTACACACGGGTGTGACTGAGTGACCATAAATCTGTACACACGGGTATAACTTAGTGAACATAAATCTGTACACACGGGTGTGACTGAGTGACCATAAATCTGTACACACGGGTGTGACTGAGTGACCATAAATCTGTACACACGGGTGTGACTGACTGAACATAAGTCTGTACACACGGGTATAACTGAGTGACCATAAATCTGTACACACGGGTGTGACTGACTGAACATAAGTATGTACACACGGGTATAACTGAGTGACCATAAATCTGTACACACGGGTGTGACAGTGTGAACGTTATTCTATACATACGGGAATAACAGGGTGAACATAAATCTGTACACACGGGTGTGACTGAGTGACCATAAATCTGTACACACGGGTATAACTGAGTGAACATAAATCTGTACACACGGGTGTGACTGAGTGACCATAAATCTGTACACACGGGTGTGACTGAGTGACCATAAATCTGTACACACGGGTGTGACTGACTGAACATAAGTCTGTACACACGGGTATAACTGAGTGACCATAAATCTGTACACACGGGTGTGACTGAGTGAACATAAGTCTGTACACACGGGTATAACTGAGTGACCATAAATCTGTATACACGGGTGTGACTGAGTGACCATCAATCTGTACACACGGGTATAAATGAGTGACCATAAATCTGTATACACGGGTGTGACTGAGTGACTATAAATCTGTACACACCGGTATAACTGAGTGACCATAAATCTGTACACACGGCTGTGACTGAGTGACCATAAATGTGTATACATGGGTGTGACTGAGTGACCATAAATCTGTACACACGGGTGTGACTGAGTGAACATAAATCTGTACACACGGGTGTGACTGACTGAACATAAGTCTGTACACACGGGTATAACTGAGTGACCATAAATCTGTACACACGGGTGTGTCTGAGTGACCATAAATCTGTACACACGGGTATAACTGAGTTAACATAAATCTGTACACACGGGTGTGACTGAATGACCATAAATCTGTATACACGGGTGTGACTGAGTGACCGTAAATCTGTACACACGGGTGTAACTGAGTGACCATAAGTCTGTACACACGGGTATAACTGAGTGACCATAAATCTGTACACACGGGTGTGACTGAGTGACCATAAATCTGTACACACGGGTATAACTGAGTGACCATAAATCTGTACACACGGGTGTGACTGAGTGACCATAAATCTGTACACACGGGTGTGACTGAATGACCATAAATCTGTTTACATAGGTATGACTGAGTGAGCATAACTTTGTACACACGGGTGTGACTGAGTGACCATAAATCTGTACACACGTGTATAACTGAGTGACCATAAATCTGTATACACGGATGTGACTGATTGCCCATAAATCTGTACACAAGGGTGTGACTGAGTGACCATAAATCTGTACACACGGCTGTGACTGAGTGACCATAAATATGTACACACGGGTGTGACTGAGTGAACATAAGTCTGTACACACGGGTATAACTGACTGAACATAAATCTGTACACATGGGTGTGACTGAGTGAACATAAGTCTGTACACACGGGTATGACTGAGTGAACATAAATATGTATACACGAGTGTGTCTGAGTGACAATAAATCTGTACACACGGGTATAACTGAGTGAACATAAATCTGTACACACGGGTGTGACTGAATGACCATAAATCTGTATACACGGGTGTGACTGAGTGACCATAAATCTGTACACACGGGTGTGACTGAGTGACCAAAAATCTGTACACACGGGTGTGACTGAATGACCATAAATCTGTTTACATGGGTGTGACTGAGTGACCATAAATCTGTACACCCGGGTGTGACTGAGTGACCATAAATCTGTACACACGTGTATAACTGAGTGACCATAAATCTGTACACACGGGTGTGACTGAGAGACCATAAGTCTGTACACACGGCTATAACTGAGTGACCATAAATCTGTACACACGGCTATAACTGAGTGACCATAAATCTGTACACACGTGTATAACTGAGTGACCATAAATCTGTACACACGGGTGTGACTGAGTGACCATAAGTCTGTACACACGGCTATAACTGAGTGACCATAAATCTGTACACACGTGTATAACTGAGTGACCATAAATCTGTACACACGGGTGTGACTGAGAGACCATAAGTCTGTACACACGGCTATAACTGAGTGACCATAAATCTGTACACACGGGTGTGACTGAGAGACCATAAGTCTGTACACACGGCTATAACTGAGTGACCATAAATCTGTATACACGGGTGTGACTGAGTGAACATAAGTCTATACACATGGGTATAACTGAGTGACCATAAATCTGTACACACGGGTGTGACTGAGTGAACGTAAGTCTGTACATACGGGAATAACAGAGTGAACATAAATCTGTACTCACGGGTATAACTGAGTGACCATAAACCTGTACACACGGGAGTGACTGAGTGACCATAAATCTGTACACACGGGTATAACTGAGTGAACATAAATCTGTATACATGGGTCTGACTGAGTGACCATAAATCTGAACACACGGGTGTGACTGAGTGAACATAAGTCTGTACACAGGGTATAACTGAGTGACCATAAATCTGTACACCCGTGTGTGACTGAGTGACCATAAATCTGTACACAGGAGTGTGTCTGAGTGACCATAAATCTGTACACACGGGTATAACTGAGTGAACATAAATCTGTACACATGGGTGTGACTGAATGACCATAAATCTGTATACACGGGTGTGACTGAATGACCATAAATCTGTACACACGGGTGTGACTGAGTGACCATAAATCTGTACACACGGGTGTGACTGAATGACCATAAATCTGTTTACATGGGTGTGACTGAGTGACCATAAATCTGTACACACGGGTGTGACTGAGTGACCATAAATCTGTACACACGTGTATAACTGAGTGACCATAAATCTGTATACACGGGTGTGACTGATTGCCCATAAGTCTGTACACACGGGAATAACTGAGTGACCATAAACTTGTACACACGGCTGTGACTGAGTGACCATAAATATGTACACACGGGTGTGACTGAGTGAACATAAGTATGTACACACGGGTATACCTGAGTGAACATAAATCTGTATACACGGGTGTGACTGAGTGACCATAAATCTGTACACACGGGTGTGACTGAGTGAACATAAGTCTGTTCACACGGGTATAACTGAGTGACCATAAATCTGTACACACGGGTGTGACTGAGTGAACATAAGTCTGTACACACGGGTATAACTGAGTGAACATAAATCTGTATACACGGATATAACAGAGTGACCATAAATCTGTATACACGGGTGTGACTGAGTGACCATAAGTCTATACACACGGGTATAACTGAGTGACAATAAATCTGTACACACGGGTGTGACTGAGTGACCAAAAATCTGTATGCACGGGTATAACTGAGTGACTATAAATCTGTACACACGGGAATAACTGAGTGACCATAAATCTGTACACACGGCTGTGACTGAGTAACCATAAATCTGTACACACGGGTGTGACTGAGTGACCATAAATCTGTACACACGGGTGTGATTGAGTGACCATAAATCTGTACACATGGGTGTGACTGAGTGAACATAAGTCTGTACACACGGGTATAACTGAGTGAACATAAATCTGTATACACGGATATAACAGAGTGACCATAAATCTGTATACACGGGTGTGATTGAGTGACCATAAATCTGTACACATGGGTGTGACTGAGTGAACATAAGTCTGTACACACGGGTATAACTGAGTGACCATAAATCTGTATACACGGGTGTGACTGAGTGACCATAAGTCTGTACACACGGGTATAACTGAGTGACCATAAATCTGTATACACGGGTGTGACAGAGTGACCATAAATCTGTACACACGGGTATAACTGAGTGACCATAAATCTGTATACACGGGTGTGACTGAGTGACCATAAATCTGTACACACGTGTATAAATGAGTGAACATAAATCTGTACACACGGGTGTGACTGAATGACCATAAATCTGCATACACGGGTGTGACTGAGTGACCATAAATCTGTACACACGGGTGTGACTGAGTGACCATAAATCTGTACACACGGCTGTGACTGAGTGACCATAAATATGTACACACGGGTGTGACTGAGTGAACATAAGTATGTACACACGGGTATACCTGAGTGAACATAAATCTGTATACACGGGTGTGACTGAGTGACCATAAATCTGTACACACGGGTGTGACTGAGCGAACATAAGTCTGTACACACGGATATAACTGAGTGACCATAAATCTCTACACACGGGTGTGACTGTGTGACCATAAATCTGTACACACGGATATAACTGAGTGACCATAAATCTGTACACACGGCTGTGACTGAGTGACCATAAATCTGTACACACGGGTGTGACTGAGTGACCATAAATCTGTACACACGGGTGTGACTGAGTGAAAATAAGTCTGTACACACGGGTATAACTGAGTGACCATAAATCTGTAGACACGGGTGTGACTGAGTGAACATAAGTCTGTACACACGGGTATAACTGAGTGACCATAAATCTGTACACACGGGTGTGACTGAGTGACCATAAACCTGTACACACGGGTATAACTGAGTGACTATAAATCTGTACACACGGGTATAACTGAGTGACCATAAATCTGTACACACGGGTGTGACTGAGTGACCATAAACCTGTACACACGGGTATAACTGAGTGACTATAAATCTGTACACACGGGTATAACGGAGTGACCATAAATCTGTACATACGGGTGTGACTGAGTAACCATAAATATGTACACACGGGTATAACTGAGTGACCATAAATGTGTATACACGGGTGTGACTGAGTGACCATCAATCTGTACACACGGGTGAGACTGAATGACCATAAATCTGTACACACGTGTGTGACTGAGTGAACATAAGTATGTACACACGGGTAGAACTGAGTGACCATAAATCTGTACACACGTGTGTGACTGTGTCACCATAAATCTGTACACACGGGTGTGACTGAGTGACCATAATTCTGTACACACGGGTCTGACTGAGTGACCATAAACCTGTACACACGGGTATAACTGAGTGACTATAAATCTGTACACACGGGTATAACGGAGTGACCATAAATCTGTACACACGGGTGTGACTGAGTGACCATAAACCTGTAAACACGGGTATTACTGAGTGACTATAAATCTGTACACACGGGTGTGACTGAGTGACCATAAATCTGTATACACGGGTGTGACTGAGTGACCATAAACCTGTACACACGGGTGTGACTGAGTGACCATAAATCTGTACACACGTGTGTGACTGAGTGAACATAAGTATGTACACACGGGTAGAACTGAGTGAACATAAATCTGTATACCCTGGTGTGACTGTGTCACCATAAATCTGTACACACGGGTGTGACTGAGTGACCATAAGTCTGTACACACGGGTCTGACTGAGTGACAATAAATATGTACACACGGGTGTGACTGAGTGTCCATAAGTCTGTACACACAGGAATGATTCAGTAACCATAAATCTGTACACACAGACATAACTGAGTGACCATAAATCTGTACACACAGGTATAACTGAGTGACCATAAATCTGTACACACGGGTGTGACTGAGTGACCATAAATCTGTATACACGGGTGTGACTGAGTGACCATTAATCTGTACACACGGGTGTGACTGAGTGAACATAAGTCTGTACACACGGGTATAACTGAGTGACCATAAATCTGTACACACGGGTGTGACTGAGTGACCATAAATCTGTATACACGGGTGTGACTGAGTGACCATTAATCTGTACACACGGGTGTGACTGAGTGAACATAAATCTGTACACACGGGTATAACTGAGTGACCATAAATCTGTATAAACGGGTGTGACTGAGTGACCATAAGTCTGTACACACGGGTATAAGTGAGTGACCATAAATCTGTACATACGGGTGTGACTGAGTGACCGTAAATCTGTATACACGGGTGTGACTGAGCGAACTGAAGTCTATACACATGGGTACAACTGAGTGACCATAAATCTGTACACAACGGTGTGACTGAGTGAACGTAAGTCTATACATACGGGAATAACAGAGTGAACATAAATCTGTACACACGGGTGTGACTGAGTGACCATAAATCTGTACACACGGGTATAACTGAGTGAACATAAATCTGTATACATGGGTCTGACTGAGTGACCATAAATCTGAACACAGGGGTGTGACTGAGTGAACATAAATCTGTACACACGAGTGTGTCTGAGTGACATTAAATCTGTACACACGTGTATAACTGAGTGAACATAAATCTGTACACACGGGTGTGACTGAATGACCATAAATCTGTATACACGGGTGTGACTGAGTGACCATAAATCTGTACACACGGGTGTGACTGAGTGACCAAAAATCTGTACACACGGGTGTGACTGAATGACCATAAATCTGTTTACATGGGTGTGACTGAGTGACCATAAATCTGTACACCCGGGTGTGACTGAGTGACCATAAATCTGTACACACGTGTATAACTGAGTGACCATAAATCTGTACACACGGGTGTGACTGAGAGACCTTAAGTCTGTACACACGGCTATAACTGAGTGACCATAAATCTGTACACACGGGTGTGACTGAGTGACAGTAAATCTGTATACACGGGTGTGACTGAGTGAACATAAGTCTATACACATGGGTATAACTGAGTGACCATAAATCTGTACACACGGGTGTGACTGAGTGAACGTAAGTCTGTACATACGGGAATAACAGAGTGAACATAAATCTGTACTCACGGGTATAACTGAGTGACCATAAACCTGTACACACGGGAGTGACTGAGTGACCATAAATCTGTACACACGGGTATAACTGAGTGAACATAAATCTGTATACATGGGTCTGACTGAGTGACCATAAATCTGAACACACGGGTGTGACTGAGTGAACATAAGTCTGTACACAGGGTATAACTGAGTGACCATAAATCTGTACACCCGTGTGTGACTGAGTGACCATAAATCTGTACACAGGAGTGTGTCTGAGTGACCATAAATCTGTACACACGGGTATAACTGAGTGAACATAAATCTGTACACATGGGTGTGACTGAATGACCATAAATCTGTACTCACGGGTATAACTGAGTGACCATAAACCTGTACACACGGGAGTGACTGAGTGACCATAAATCTGTACACACGGGTATAACTGAGTGAACATAAATCTGTATACATGGGTCTGACTGAGTGACCATAAATCTGAACACACGGGTGTGACTGAGTGACCATAAATCTGTACACACGGGTGTGTCTGAGTGACCATAAATCTGTAGACACGTCTATAACTGAGTGACCATAAATCTGTATACACGGGTGTGACTGATTGCCCATAAGTCTGTACACACGGGAATAACTGAGTGACCATAAACTTGTACACACGGCTGTGACTGAGTGACCATAAATCTGTACACACGGGTGTGACTGAGTGACCATAAATCTGTAGACACGTGTATAACTGAGTGACCATAAATCTGTATACACGGGTGTGACTGATTGCCCATAAGTCTGTACACACGGGAATAACTGAGTGACCATAAACTTGTACACACGGCTGTGACTGAGTGACCATAAATATGTACACACGGGTGTGACTGAGTGAACATAAGTATGTACACACGGGTATACCTGAGTGAACATAAATCTGTATACACGGGTGTGACTGAGTGACCATAAATCGGTACACACGGGTGTGACTGAGTGAACATAAGTCTGTTCACACGGGTATAACTGAGTGACCATAAATCTGTACACACGGGTGTGACTGAGTGAACATAAGTCTGTACACACGGGTATAACTGAGTGAACATAAATCTGTATACACGGATATAACTGAGTGACCATAAATCTGTATACACGGGTATGACTGAGAGAGCATAAGTCTGTACACACGGGTATAACTGAGTGACAATAAATCTGTACACACGGGTGTGACTGAGTGACCATAAATCTGTACACACGGGTATAACTGAGTGACCATAAATCTGTATACACGGGTGTGACTGAGTGACCATAAATCTGTACACACGGGTGTGACTGAGAGACCATATGTCTGTACACACGGCTATAACTGAGTGACCATAAATCTGTACACACGGCTGTGACTGAGTGACCATAAATCTGTACACACGGGTGTGACTGAGTGACCATAAATCTGTACACACGGGTGTGACTGAGTGACCATATGTCTGTACACACGGGTATAACTGAGTGACCAAAAATCTGTATGCACGGGTATAACTGAGTGACTATAAATCTGTACACACGGGAATAACTGAGTGACCATAAATCTGTACACACGGCTGTGACTGAGTAACCATAAATCTGTACACACGGGGATAACTGAGTGACCATAAATCTGTACACACGGCTGTGACTGAGTGACCATGAATGTGTATACACGGGTGTGACTGAGTGACCATAAATCTGTACACACGGGTGTGATTGAGTGACCATAAATCTGTACACATGGGTGTGACTGAGTGAACATAAGTCTGTACACACGGGTATAACTGAGTGAACATAAATCTGTATACACGGATATAACAGAGTGACCATAAATCTGTATACACGGGTGTGACTGAGTGACCATAAGTCTGTACACACGGGTATAACTGAGTGACAATAAATCTGTACACACGGGTGTGACTGAGTGAACATATGTCTGTACACACGGGTATAACTGAGTGACCATAAATCTGTACACCCGTGTGTCACTGAGTGACCATAAATCTGTACACACGAGTGTGTCTGAGTGACCATAAATCTGTACACACGGGTATAACTGAGTGAACATAAATCTGTACACATGGGTGTGACTGAATGACCATAAATCTGTATACACGGGTGTGACTGAGTGACCATAAATCTGTACACACGGGTGTGACTGAGTGACCATAAATCTGTACACACGGGTGTGACTGAATGTCCATAAATCTGTTTACATGGGTGTGACTGAGTGACCATAAATCTGTACACACGGGTGTGACTGAGTGACCAGAAATCTGTACACACGTGTATAACTGAGTGACCATAAATCTGTATACACGGGTGTAACTGATTGCCCATAAGTCTGTACACACGGGAATAACTGAGTGACCATAAACCTGTACACACGGCTGTGACTGACTGACCATAAATATGTACACACGGGTGTGACTGAGTGAACATAAGTATGTACACATGGGTATACCTGAGTGAACATAAATCTGTATACACGGGTGTGACTGAGTGACCATAAATCTGTACACACGGGTGTGACTGAGTGAACATAAGTCTGTACACACGGGTATAACTGAGTGAACATAAATCTGTATACACGGATATAACAGAGTGACCATAAATCTGTATACACGGGTGTGACTGAGTGACCATAAGTCTGTACACACGGGTATAACTGAGTGTCCATAAATCTGTATACACGGGTGTGACTGAGTGACCATAAATCTGTACACACGGGTGTGACTGAGAGACCATAAGTCTGTACACACGGGTATAACTGAGTGACCATAATTCTGTACACACGGCTGTGACTGAGTGACCATGAATGTGTATACACGGGTGTGACTGAGTGACCATAAATCTGTACACACGGGTGTGATTGAGTGACCATAAATCTGTACACATGGGTGTGACTGAGTGAACATAAGTCTGTACACACGGGTATAACTGAGTGACCATAAATCTGTATACACGGGTGTGACTGAGTGACCATAAGTCTGTACACACGGGTATAAGTGAGTGACCATAAATCTGTACACACGGGTGTGACTGAGTGACCGTAAATCTGTATACACGGGTGTGACTGAGTGAACATAAGTCTATACACATGGGTATAACTGAGTGACCATAAATCTGTACACACGGGTGTGACTGAGTGAACGTAAGTCTATACATACGGGAATAACAGAGTGAACATAAATCTGTACACACGGGTGTGACTGAGTGACCATAACTGTGTACACACGGGTATAACTGAGTGAACATAATTCTGTACACACGGGTGTGACTGAATGACCATAAATCTGCATACACGGGTGTGACTGAGTGACCATAAATCTGTACACACGGGTGTGACTGAGTGACCATAAATCTGTACACACGGGTGTGACTGAGTGAACATAAGTATGTACACACGGGTATACCTGAGTGAACATAAATCTGTATACACGGCTGTGACTGAGTGACCATAAATCTGTACACACGGGTGTGACTGAGCGAACATAAGTCTGTACACACGGATATAACTGAGTGACCATAAATCTCTACACACGGGTGTGACTGAGTGACCATAAATCTGTACACACGGATATAACTGAGTGACCATAAATCTGTACACACGGCTGTGACTGAGTAACCATAAATATGTATACACGGGTGTGACTGAGTGACCATAAATCTGTACACACGGGTGTGACTGAGTGAACATAAGTCTGTACACACGGGTATAACTGAATGACCATAAATCTGTAGACACGGGTGTGACTGAGTGACCATAAATCTGTACACACGGGTATAACTGAGTGACCATAAATCTGTACACACAGGTGTGACTGAGTGACCATAAACCTGTACACACGGGTATAACTGAGTGACTATAAATCTGTACACACGGGTATAACGGAGTGACTATAAATCTGTACACACGGGTATAACTGAGTGACTATAAATCTGTACACACGGGTATAACGGAGTGACCATAAATCTGTACACACGGGTGTGACTGAGTGACCATAAATCTGTATACACGGGTGTGACTGAGTGACCATAAATCTGTACACACAAGTGTGACTGAGTGAACATAAATCTGTACACACGGGTGTGACTGAGTGACAATAAATCTGTATACACGGGTGTGACTGAGTGAACATAAATCTGTACACACGGGTGTGACTGAGTGACCATAAATCTGTACACACGGGTGTGACTGAGTGACCATAAATCTGTACACACGTGTGTGACTGAGTGAACATAAGTATGTACACACGGGTAGAACTGAGTGAACATAAATCTGTATACCCTGGTGTGACTGTGTCACCATCAATCTGTACACACGGGTGAGACTGAGTGACCATAAATCTGTACACACGTGTGTGACTGAGTGAACATAAGTATGTACACACGGGTAGAACTGAGTGAACATAAATCTGTATACCCTGGTGTGACTGTGTCACCATAAATCTGTACACACGGGTGTGACTGAGTGACCATAAGTCTGTACACACGGGTCTGACTGAGTGACCATAAACCTGTACACACAGGTATAACTGAGTGACCATAAATCTGTATACACGGGTGTGACTGAGTGACCATAAATCTGTACACACGGGTGTGACTGAGTGACCATAAACCTGTAAACACGGGTATTACTGAGTGACTATAAATCTGTACACACGGGTATAACGGAGTGACCATAAATCTGTACACACGGGTGTGACTGAGTGACCATAAATCTGTACACACGGGTATAACGGAGTGACCATAAGTCTATACACACGGGTGTGACTGAGTGACAATAAATCTGTACACACGGGTGTGACTGAGTGAACATAAGTCTGTACACACGGCTATAACTGAGTGACCATAAGTCTGTACACACAGGGATGATTCAGTAACCATAAATCTGTACACACAGACATAACTGAGTGACCATAAATCTGTACACACGGGTATAACTGAGTGACCATAAATCTGTACACACGGGTGTGACTGAGTGACCATAAATCTGTATACACGGGTGTGACTGAGTGACCATAAATCTGTACACACGGGTGTGACTGAGTGAACATAAGTCTGCACACACGGGTATAACTGAGTGACCATAAATCTGTATACACGGGTGTGACTGAGTGAACATAAGTCTGTACACACGGGTATAACTGAGTGACCATAAATCTGTACACACGGGTGTGACTGAGTGACCATAAGTCTGTACACACGGGTGTGACTGAGTGAACATAAATCTGTACACACGGGTGTGACTGAGTGACCATAAGTCTGTACACACGGGTGTGACTGAGTGACCATAAATCTGTACACACGGGTGTGACTGAATGACCATAAATCTGTATACACGGGTTTGACTGAGTGACCATAAATCTGTACACACGGGTGTGACTGAGTGAACATAAGTCTGAACACACGGGTATAACTGAGTGACCATAAATCTGTACACACGGGTGTGACTGAGTGACCATAAGTCTGTACACACGGGTATAAGTGAGTGACCATAAATCTGTACACACGGGTGTGACTGAGTGACCGTAAATCTGTATACACGGGTGTGACTGAGCGAACAGAAGTCTATACACATGGGTATAACTGAGTGAACATAAATCTGTACACACGGGTGTGACTGAGTGAACATAAGTCTATACACATGGGTACAACTGAGTGACCATAAATCTGTACACAACGGTGTGACTGAGTGAACGTAAGTCTATACATACGGGAATAACAGAGTGAACATAAATCTGTACACACGGGTGTGACTGAGTGACCATAAATCTGTACACACGGGTATAACTGAGTGAACATAAATCTGTATACATGGGTCTGACTGAGTGACCATAAATCTGAACACAGGGGTGTGACTGAGTGAACATAAATCTGTACACACGGGTATAACTGAGTGAACATAAATCTGTACACACGGGTGTGACTGAATGACCATAAATCTGTATACACGGGTGTGACTGAGTGACCATAAATCTGTACACACGTGTGTGACTGAGTGACCAAAAATCTGTACACACGGGTGTGACTGAATGACCATAAATCTGTTTACATGGGTGTGACTGAGTGACCATAAATCTGTACACCCGGGTGTGACTGAGTGACCATAAATCTGTACACACGTGTATAACTGAGTGACCATAAATCTGTACACACGGGTGTGACTGAGAGACCATAAGTCTGTACACACGGCTATAACTGAGTGACCATAAATCTGTACACACGGGTGTGACTGAGTGACAGTAAATCTGTATACACGGGTGTGACTGAGTGAACATAAGTCTATACACATGGGTATAACTGAGTGACCATAAATCTGTACACACGGGTGTGACTGAGTGAACGTAAGTCTGTACATACGGGAATAACAGAGTGAACATAAATCTGTACTCACGGGTATAACTGAGTGACCATAAACCTGTACACACGGGAGTGACTGAGTGACCATAAATCTGTACACACGGGTATAACTGAGTGAACATAAATCTGTATACATGGGTCTGACTGAGTGACCATAAATCTGAACACACGGGTGTGACTGAGTGAACATAAGTCTGTACACAGGGTATAACTGAGTGACCATAAATCTGTACACCCGTGTGTGACTGAGTGACCATAAATCTGTACACAGGAGTGTGTCTGAGTGACCATAAATCTGTACACACGGGTATAACTGAGTGAACATAAATCTGTACACATGGGTGTGACTGAATGACCATAAATCTGTATACACGGGTGTGACTGAATGACCATAAATCTGTACACACGGGTGTGACTGAGTGACCATAAATCTGTACACACGGGTGTGACTGAATGACCATAAATCTGTTTACATGGGTGTGACTGAGTGACCATAAATCTGTACACACGGGTGTGACTGAGTGACCATAAATCTGTACACACGGGTGTGACTGAGTGACCATAAATCTGTACACACGTGTATAACTGAGTGACCATAAATCTGTATACACGGGTGTGACTGATTGCCCATAAGTCTGTACACACGGGAATAACTGAGTGACCATAAACTTGTACACACGGCTGTGACTGAGTGACCATAAATATGTACACACGGGTGTGACTGAGTGAACATAAGTATGTACACACGGGTATACCTGAGTGAACATAAATCTGTATACACGGGTGTGACTGAGTGACCATAAATCTGTACACACGGGTGTGACTGAGTGAACATAAGTCTGTTCACACGGGTATAACTGAGTGACCATAAATCTGTACACACGGGTGTGACTGAGTGAACATAAGTCTGTACACACGGGTATAACTGAGTGAACATAAATCTGTATACACGGATATAACAGAGTGACCATAAATCTGTATACACGGGTGTGACTGAGTGACCATAAGTCTATACACACGGGTATAACTGAGTGACAATAAATCTGTACACACGGGTGTGACTGAGTGACCAAAAATCTGTATGCACGGGTATAACTGAGTGACTATAAATCTGTACACACGGGAATAACTGAGTGACCATAAATCTGTACACACGGCTGTGACTGAGTAACCATAAATCTGTACACACGGGTGTGACTGAGTGACCATAAATCTGTCCACACGGGTGTGACTGAGTGACCATAAATCTGTACACACGGGTGTGACTGAGTGACCATAAATCTGTACACACGGGTGTGATTGAGTGACCATAAATCTGTACACATGGGTGTGACTGAGTGAACATAAGTCTGTACACACGGGTATAACTGAGTGAACATAAATCTGTATACACGGATATAACAGAGTGACCATAAATCTGTATACACGGGTGTGACTGAGTGACCATAAGTCTGTACACACGGGTATAACTGAGTGACCATAAATCTGTATACACGGGTGTGACAGAGTGACCATAAATCTGTACACACGGGTATAACTGAGTGACCATAAATCTGTATACACGGGTGTGACTGAGTGACCATAAATCTGTACACACGTGTATAAATGAGTGACCATAAATCTGTATACACGGGTGTGACTGAGTGACATAAATCTGTACACACGGGTGTGACTGAGAGACCATAAGTCTGTACACACGGCTATAACTGAGTGACCATAAATCTGTACACACGGGTGTAACTGAGTGACCATAAGTTTGTACACACGGCTATAACTGAGTGACAATAAATCTGTACACACGGGTGTGACTGAGAGACCATAAGTCTGTACACACGGCTATAACTGAGTGACCAAAAATCTGTATGCACGGGTATAACTGAGTGACTATAAATCTGTACTCACGGGAATAACTGAGTGACCATAAGTCTGTACACACAGGGATGATTCAGTAACCATAAATCTGTACCTACAGACATAACTGAGTGACCATAAATCTGTACACACGGGTACAACTGAGTGACCATAAATCTGTACACACGGGTGTGACTGAGTGAACATAAATCTGTACACAAGGCTGTGACTGAGTGACCATAAATGTGTATACACGGGTGTGACTGAGTGACCATAAATCTGTACACACAAGTGTGACTGAGTGACCATAAATCTGTACACACGGGTGTGACTGAGTGAACATAAGTCTGTACACACGGGTATAACTGAGTGACCATAAATCTGTACACACGCGTGTGACTGAGTGAACATAAGTCTGTACCCACGGGTATGACTGAGTGACCATAAATCTGTATACACGGGTGTGACTGAGTGACCATAAGTCTGTACACACGGGTATAAGTGAATGACCATAAATCTGTACACACGGGTGTGACTGAGTGACAGTAAATCTGTACACACGGGTATAAGTGAGTGACCATAAATCTGTACACACGGGTGTGAATGAGTGACAGTAAATCTGTATACACGGGTGTGACTGAGTGAACATAAGTCTATACACATGGGTATAACTGAGTGACCATAAATCTGTACACACGGGTGTGACTGAGTGAACGTAAGTCTGTACATACGGGAATAACAGAGAGAATATAAATCTGTACACACGGGTGTGACTGAGTGACCATAAATCTGTACACACGGGTATAACTGAGTGAACATAAATCTGTATACATGGGTCTGACTGAGTGACCATAAATCTGAACACACGGGTGTGACTGAGTGAACATATGTCTGTACACACGGGTATAACTGAGTGACCATAAATCTGTACACCCGTGTGTCACTGAGTGACCATAAATCTGTACACACGAGTGTGTCTGAGTGACCATAAATCTGTACACACGGGTATAACTGAGTGAACATAAATCTGTACACATGGGTGTGACTGAATGACCATAAATCTGTATACACGGGTGTGACTGAGTGACCATAAATCTGTACACACGGGTGTGACTGAGTGACCATAAATCTGTATACACGGGTGTGACTGTGTGACCATACATCTGTACACACGGGTGTGACTGAGAGACCATAAGTCTGTACACACGGGTATAACTGAGTGACCATAAATCTGTACACACGGCTGTGACTGAGTGACCATGAATGTGTATACACGGGTGTGACTGAGTGACCATAAATCTGTACACACGGGTGTGATTGAGTGACCATAAATCTGTACACATGGGTGTGACTGAGTGAACATAAGTCTGTACACACGGGTATAACTGAGTGACCATAAATCTGTATACACGGGTGTGACTGAGTGACCATAAGTCTGTACACACGGGTATAAGTGAGTGACCATAAATCTGTACACACGGGTGTGACTGAATGACCGTAAATCTGTATACACGGGTGTGACTGAGTGAACATAAGTCTATACACATGGGTATAACTGAGTGACCATAAATCTGTACACACGGGTGTGACTGAGTGAACGTAAGTCTATACATACGGGAATAACAGAGTGAACATAAATCTGTACACACGGGCGTGACTGAGTGACCATAAATCTGTACACACGGGTATAACTGATTGAACATAAATCTGTACACACGGGTGTGACTGAATTACCATAAATCTGTATACACGGGTGTGACTGAGTGACCATAAATCTGTACAAACGGGTGTGACTGAGTGACCATAAATCTGTACACACGGCTGTGACTGAGTGACCATAAATATGTACACACGGGTGTGACTGAGTGAACATAAGTATGTACACACGGGTATACCTGAGTGAACATAAATCTCTATACACGGGTGTGACTGAGTGACCATAAATCTGTACACACGGGTGTGACTGAGCGAACATATGTCTGTACACACGGGTATAACTGAGTGACCATAAATCTCTACACACGGGTGTGACTGAGTGAGCATAAATCTGTACACACGGATATAACTGAGTGACCATAAATCTGTTCACACGGCTGTGACTGAGTAACCATAAATATGTATACACGGGTGTGACTGAGTGACCATAAATCTGTACACACGGGTGTGACTGAGTGACCATAAATCTGTACACACGGGTGTGACTGAGTGAAAATAAGTCTGTACACACGGGTATAACTGAGTGACCATAAATCTGTAGACACGGGTGTGACTGAGTGAACATAAGTCTGTACACACGGGTATAACTGAGTGACCATAAATCTGTAGACACGGGTGTGACTGAGTGATCCTAAATCTGTACACACGGGTATAACTGAGTGACCATAAATCTGTATACAAAGGTGTGACTGAGTGACCATAAGTCTGTACACACGGGTATAACTGAGTGACCATAAATCTGTACACACGGGTGTGACTGAGTGACCATAAACCTGTACACACGGGTATAACTGAGTGACTATAAATCTGTACACACGGGTATAACGGAGTGACCATTAATCTGTACACACGGGTGTGACTGAGTGACCATAAACCTGTAAACACGGGTATAACTGAGTGACTATAAATCTGTACACACGGGTATAACGGAGTGACCATAAATCTGTACACACGGGTGTGACTGAGTGACCATAAATCTGTATACACGGGTGTGACTGAGTGACCATAAATCTGTACACACGGGTATAACTGAGTGACTATAAATCTGTACACACGGGTATAACGGAGTGACCATAAATCTGTACGCACGGGTGTGACTGAGTGACAATAAATCTGTATACACGGGTGTGACTGAGTGACCATCAATCTGTACACACGGGTGAGACTGAGTGACCATAAATCTGTACACACGTGTGTGACTGAGTGAACATAAGTATGTACACACGGGTATAACTGAGTGACCATAAATCTGTATACACGGGTGTGACTGAGTGACCATAAATCTGCACACACAGGTATAACTGAGTCAACATAAATCTGTACACACGGGTATAACTGAGTGACCATAAATCTGTACACACGGGTGTGACTGAGTGACCATAAGTCTGTACACACGGGTATAAGTGAGTGACCATAAATCTGTACACACGGGTGTGACTGAGGGACCATAAATCTGTACACACGGGTATAACTGAGTGACCATAAATCTGTACACACGGGTGTGACTGAGTGACAGTAAATCTGTATACACGGGTGTGACTGAGTGACAGTAAATCTGTATACACGGGTGTGACTGAGTGACCGTAAATCTGTATACACGGGTGTGACTGAGTGAACATAAGTCTATACACATGGGTATAACTGAGTGACCATAAATCTGTACACAAGGGTGTGACTGAGTGAACGTAAGTCTATACATACGGGAATAACAGAGTGAACATAAATCTGTACACACGGGTGTGACTGAGTGACCATAAATCTGTACACACGGGTATAACTGAGTGAACATAAATCTGTATACATGGGTCTGACTGAGTGACCATAAATCTGAACACATGGGTGTGACTGAGTGAACATATGTCTGTACACACGGGTATAACTGAGTGACCATAAATCTGTACACCCGTGTGTGACTGAGTGACCATAAATCTGTACACACGAGTGTGTCTGAGTGACAATAAATCTGTACACACGGGTATAACAGAGTGAACATAAATCTGTACACACGGGTGTGACTTAATGACCATAAATCTGTTTACATGGGTGTGACTGAGTGACCATAAATCTGTACACACGGGTGTGACTGAGTGACCAAAAATCTGTACACACGGGTGTGACTGAATGACCATAAATCTGTTTACATGGGTGTGACTGAGTGACCATAAATCTGTACACCCGGGTGTGACTGAGTGACCATAAATCTGTACACACGTGTATAACTGAGTGACCATAAATCTGTACACACGGGTGTGACTGAGAGACCATAAGTCTGTACACACGGCTATAACTGAGTGACCATAAAACTGTACACACGGGGGTGACTGAGTGACCATAAGTCTGTACACACGGGTGTGACTGAGTAACCAAAAATCTGTACACACGGATATAACTGAGTGACCATAAATCTGTACACACGGCTGTGACTGAGTGACCATAAATCTGTATACATGGGTGTGACTGAGTGACCATAAATCTGTACACACGGGTGTGACTGAGTGACCATAAATCTGTACACACGGGTGTGACTGACTGAACATAAGTCTGTACACACGGGTATAACTGAGTGACCATAAATCTGTACACACGGGTGTGACTGAGTGAACATAAGTCTGTACACACGGGTATAACTGAGTGTCCATAAATCTGTATACACGGGTGTGACTGAGTGACCATAAATCTGTACACACGGGTGTACCTGAGAGACCATGAGTCTGTACACACGGCTATAACTGAGTGAACATAACTCTGTACACACGGATATAACTGATTGACCATAAATCTGTACATACGGGAATAACTGAGTGACCATAAATCTGTACACACGGCTGTGACTGAGTGACCATAAATGTGTATACACGGGTGTGACTGAGTGACCATAAATCTGTCCACACGGCTGTGACTGAGTGACTATAAATGTGTACACACGGGTGTGACTGAGTGACCATAAATCTGTACACACGGGTGTGACTGAGTGACCATAAATCTGTACACATGGGTGTGACTGAGTGACCATAAATCTGTATACACGGGTGTGACTGAGTGACCATAAGTCTGTACACACGGGTATAACTGAGTGACCATAAATCTGTACACACGGGTGTGACTGAGTGAACGTTATTCTATACATACGGGAATAACAGAGTGAACATAAATCTGTACACACGGGTGTGACTGAGTGACCATAAATCTGTACACACGGGTATAACTTAGTGAACATAAATCTGTACACACGGGTGTGACTGAGTGACCATAAATCTGTACACACGGGTGTGACTGAGTGACCATAACTCTGTACACACGGGTGTGACTGACTGAACATAAGTCTGTACACACGGGTATAACTGAGTGACCATAAATCTGTACACACGGGTGTGACTGACTGAACATAAGTATGTACACACGGGTATAACTGAGTGACCATAAATCTGTACACACGGGTGTGACAGTGTGAACGTTATTCTATACATACGGGAATAACAGGGTGAACATAAATCTGTACACACGGGTGTGACTGAGTGACCATAAATCTGTACACACGGGTATAACTGAGTGAACATAAATCTGTACACACGGGTGTGACTGAGTGACCATAAATCTGTACACACGGGTGTGACTGAGTGACCATAAATCTGTACACACGGGTGTGACTGACTGAACATAAGTCTGTACACACGGGTATAACTGAGTGACCATAAATCTGTACACACGGGTGTGACTGAGTGAACATAAGTCTGTACACACGGGTATAACTGAGTGACCATAAATCTGTATACACGGGTGTGACTGAGTGACCATCAATCTGTACACACGGGTATAAATGAGTGACCATAAATCTGTATACACGGGTGTGACTGAGTGACTATAAATCTGTACACACCGGTATAACTGAGTGACCATAAATCTGTACACACGGCTGTGACTGAGTGACCATAAATGTGTATACATGGGTGTGACTGAGTGACCATAAATCTGTACACACGGGTGTGACTGAGTGAACATAAATCTGTACACACGGGTGTGACTGACTGAACATAAGTCTGTACACACGGGTATAACTGAGTGACCATAAATCTGTACACACGGGTGTGTCTGAGTGACCATAAATCTGTACACACGGGTATAACTGAGTTAACATAAATCTGTACACACGGGTGTGACTGAATGACCATAAATCTGTATACACGGGTGTGACTGAGTGACCGTAAATCTGTACACACGGGTGTAACTGAGTGACCATAAGTCTGTACACACGGGTATAACTGAGTGACCATAAATCTGTACACACGGGTGTGACTGAGTGACCATAAATCTGTACACACGGGTATAACTGAGTGACCATAAATCTGTACACACGGGTGTGACTGAGTGACCATAAATCTGTACACACGGGTGTGACTGAATGACCATAAATCTGTTTACATAGGTATGACTGAGTGAGCATAACTTTGTACACACGGGTGTGACTGAGTGACCATAAATCTGTACACACGTGTATAACTGAGTGACCATAAATCTGTATACACGGATGTGACTGATTGCCCATAAATCTGTACACAAGGGTGTGACTGAGTGACCATAAATCTGTACACACGGCTGTGACTGAGTGACCATAAATATGTACACACGGGTGTGACTGAGTGAACATAAGTCTGTACACACGGGTATAACTGACTGAACATAAATCTGTACACATGGGTGTGACTGAGTGAACATAAGTCTGTACACACGGGTATGACTGAGTGAACATAAATATGTATACACGAGTGTGTCTGAGTGACAATAAATCTGTACACACGGGTATAACTGAGTGAACATAAATCTGTACACACGGGTGTGACTGAATGACCATAAATCTGTATACACGGGTGTGACTGAGTGACCATAAATCTGTACACACGGGTGTGACTGAGTGACCAAAAATCTGTACACACGGGTGTGACTGAATGACCATAAATCTGTATACACGGGTGTGACTGAGTGACCATAAATCTGTACACCCGGGTGTGACTGAGTGACCATAAATCTGTACACACGTGTATAACTGAGTGACCATAAATCTGTACACACGGGTGTGACTGAGAGACCATAAGTCTGTACACACGGCTATAACTGAGTGACCATAAATCTGTACACACGGCTATAACTGAGTGACCATAAATCTGTACACACGTGTATAACTGAGTGACCATAAATCTGTACACACGGGTGTGACTGAGTGACCATAAGTCTGTACACACGGCTATAACTGAGTGACCATAAATCTGTACACACGTGTATAACTGAGTGACCATAAATCTGTACACACGGGTGTGACTGAGAGACCATAAGTCTGTACACACGGCTATAACTGAGTGACCATAAATCTGTACACACGGGTGTGACTGAGAGACCATAAGTCTGTACACACGGCTATAACTGAGTGACCATAAATCTGTATACACGGGTGTGACTGAGTGAACATAAGTCTATACACATGGGTATAACTGAGTGACCATAAATCTGTACACACGGGTGTGACTGAGTGAACGTAAGTCTGTACATACGGGAATAACAGAGTGAACATAAATCTGTACTCACGGGTATAACTGAGTGACCATAAACCTGTACACACGGGAGTGACTGAGTGACCATAAATCTGTACACACGGGTATAACTGAGTGAACATAAATCTGTATACATGGGTCTGACTGAGTGACCATAAATCTGAACACACGGGTGTGACTGAGTGAACATAAGTCTGTACACAGGGTATAACTGAGTGACCATAAATCTGTACACCCGTGTGTGACTGAGTGACCATAAATCTGTACACAGGAGTGTGTCTGAGTGACCATAAATCTGTACACACGGGTATAACTGAGTGACCATAAATCTGTACACCCGTGTGTGACTGAGTGACCATAAATCTGTACACAGGAGTGTGTCTGAGTGACCATAAGTCTGTACACACGGGTATAACTGAGTGACCATAAATCTGTACACCCGTGTGTGACTGAGTGACCATAAATCTGTACACAGGAGTGTGTCTGAGTGACCATAAATCTGTACACACGGGTATAACTGAGTGAACATAAATCTGTACACATGGGTGTGACTGAATGACCATAAATCTGTATACACGGGTGTGACTGAATGACCATAAATCTGTACACACGGGTGTGACTGAGTGACCATAAATCTGTACACACGGGTGTGACTGAATGACCATAAATCTGTTTACATGGGTGTGACTGAGTGACCATAAATCTGTACACACGGGTGTGACTGAGTGACCATAAATCTGTACACACGTGTATAACTGAGTGACCATAAATCTGTATACACGGGTGTGACTGATTGCCCATAAGTCTGTACACACGGGAATAACTGAGTGACCATAAACTTGTACACACGGCTGTGACTGAGTGACCATAAATATGTACACACGGGTGTGACTGAGTGAACATAAGTATGTACACACGGGTATACCTGAGTGAACATAAATCTGTATACACGGGTGTGACTGAGTGACCATAAATCTGTACACACGGGTGTGACTGAGTGAACATAAGTCTGTTCACACGGGTATAACTGAGTGACCATAAATCTGTACACACGGGTGTGACTGAGTGAACATAAGTCTGTACACACGGGTATAACTGAGTGAACATAAATCTGTATACACGGATATAACAGAGTGACCATAAATCTGTATACACGGGTGTGACTGAGTGACCATAAGTCTATACACACGGGTATAACTGAGTGACAATAAATCTGTACACACGGGTGTGACTGAGTGACCAAAAATCTGTATGCACGGGTATAACTGAGTGACTATAAATCTGTACACACGGGAATAACTGAGTGACCATAAATCTGTACACACGGCTGTGACTGAGTAACCATAAATCTGTACACACGGGTGTGACTGAGTGACCATAAATCTGTCCACACGGGTGTGACTGAGTGACCATAAATCTGTACACACGGGTGTGACTGAGTGACCATAAATCTGTACACACGGGTGTGATTGAGTGACCATAAATCTGTACACATGGGTGTGACTGAGTGAACATAAGTCTGTACACACGGGTATAACTGAGTGAACATAAATCTGTATACACGGATATAACAGAGTGACCATAAATCTGTATACACGGGTGTGATTGAGTGACCATAAATCTGTACACATGGGTGTGACTGAGTGAACATAAGTCTGTACACACGGGTATAACTGAGTGACCATAAATCTGTATACACGGGTGTGACTGAGTGACCATAAGTCTGTACACACGGGTATAACTGAGTGACCATAAATCTGTATACACGGGTGTGACAGAGTGACCATAAATCTGTACACACGGGTATAACTGAGTGACCATAAATCTGTATACACGGGTGTGACTGAGTGACCATAAATCTGTACACACGTGTATAAATGAGTGACCATAAATCTGTATACACGGGTGTGACTGAGTGACATAAATCTGTACACACGGGTGTGACTGAGAGACCATAAGTCTGTACACACGGCTATAACTGAGTGACCATAAATCTGTACACACGGGTGTGACTGAGTGACCATAAGTTTGTACACACGGCTATAACTGAGTGACAATAAATCTGTACACACGGGTGTGACTGAGAGACCATAAGTCTGTACACACGGCTATAACTGAGTGACCAAAAATCTGTATGCACGGGTATAACTGAGTGACTATAAATCTGTACACACGGGTGTGACTGAGTGACCATAAGTCTGTACACACAGGGATGATTCAGTAACCATAAATCTGTACCTACAGACATAACTGAGTGACCATAAATCTGTACACACGGGTACAACTGAGTGACCATAAATCTGTACACACGGGTGTGACTGAGTGAACATAAATCTGTACACAAGGCTGTGACTGAGTGACCATAAATGTGTATACACGGGTGTGACTGAGTGACCATAAATCTGTACACACAAGTGTGACTGAGTGACCATAAATCTGTACACACGGGTGTGACTGAGTGAACATAAGTCTGTACACACGGGTATAACTGAGTGACCATAAATCTGTACACACGGGTGTGACTGAGTGAACATAAGTCTGTCCCCACGGGTATGACTGAGTGACCATAAATCTGTATACACGGGTGTGACTGAGTGACCATAAGTCTGTACACACGGGTATAAGTGAATGACCATAAATCTGTACACACGGGTGTGACTGAGTGACAGTAAATCTGTACACACGGGTATAAGTGAGTGACCATAAATCTGTACACACGGGTGTGAATGAGTGACAGTAAATCTGTATACACGGGTGTGACTGAGTGAACATAAGTCTATACACATGGGTATAACTGAGTGACCATAAATCTGTACACACGGGTGTGACTGAGTGAACGTAAGTCTGTACATACGGGAATAACAGAGAGAACATAAATCTGTACACACGGGTGTGACTGAGTGACCATAAATCTGTACACACGGGTATAACTGAGTGAACATAAATCTGTATACATGGGTCTGACTGAGTGACCATAAATCTGAACACACGGGTGTGACTGAGTGAACATATGTCTGTACACACGGGTATAACTGAGTTACCATAAATCTGTACACCCGTGTGTCACTGAGTGACCATAAATCTGTACACACGAGTGTGTCTGAGTGACCATAAATCTGTACACACGGGTATAACTGAGTGAACATAAATCTGTACACATGGGTGTGACTGAATGACCATAAATCTGTATACACGGGTGTGACTGAGTGACCATAAATCTGTACACACGGGTGTGACTGAGTGACCATAAATCTGTATACACGGGTGTGACTGTGTGACCATACATCTGTACACACGGGTGAGACTGAGAGACCATAAGTCTGTACACACGGGTATAACTGAGTGACCATAAATCTGTACACACGGCTGTGACTGAGTGACCATGAATGTGTATACACGGGTGTGACTGAGTGACCATAAATCTGTACACACGGGTGTGATTGAGTGACCATAAATCTGTACACATGGGTGTGACTGAGTGAACATAAGTCTGTACACACGGGTATAACTGAGTGACCATAAATCTGTATACACGGGTGTGACTGAGTGACCATAAGTCTGTACACACGGGTATAAGTGAGTGACCATAAATCTGTACACACGGGTGTGACTGAGTGACCGTAAATCTGTATACACGGGTGTGACTGAGTGAACATAAGTCTATACACATGGGTATAACTGAGTGACCATAAATCTGTACACACGGGTGTGACTGAGTGACCATAAATCTGTACACACGGGTATAACTGATTGAACATAAATCTGTACACACGGGTGTGACTGAATTACCATAAATCTGTATACACGGGTGTGACTGAGTGACCATAAATCTGTACACACGGGTGTGACTGAGTGACCATAAATCTGTACACACGGCTGTGACTGAGTGACCATAAATATGTACACACGGGTGTGACTGAGTGAACATAAGTATGTACACACGGGTATACCTGAGTGAACATAAATCTGTATACACGGGTGTGACTGAGTGACCATAAATCTGTACACACGGGTGTGACTGAGCGAACATATGTCTGTACACACGGGTATAACTGAGTGACCATAAATCTCTACACACGGGTGTGACTGAGTGAGCATAAATCTGTACACACGGATATAACTGAGTGACCATAAATCTGTTCACACGGCTGTGACTGAGTAACCATAAATATGTATACACGGGTGTGACTGAGTGACCATAAATCTGTACACACGGGTGTGACTGAGTGACCATAAATCTGTACACACGGGTGTGACTGAGTGAAAATAAGTCTGTACTCACGGGTATAACTGAGTGACCATAAATCTGTAGACACGGGTGTGACTGAGTGACCATAAGTCTGTACACACGGGTATAACTGAGTGACCATAAATCTGTATACAAAGGTGTGACTGAGTGACCATAAGTCTGTACACACGGGTATAACTGAGTGACCATAAATCTGTACACACGGGTGTGACTGAGTGACCATAAACCTGTAAACACGGGTATAACTGAGTGACTATAAATCTGTACACACGGGTATAACGGAGTGACCATAAATCTGTACACACGGGTGTGACTGAGTGACCATAAATCTGTATACACGGGTGTGACTGAGTGACCATAAATCTGTACACACGGGTATAACTGAGTGACTATAAATCTGTACACACGGGTATAACGGAGTGACCATAAATCTGTACGCACGGGTGTGACTGAGTGACAATAAATCTGTATACACGGGTGTGACTGAGTGACCATCAATCAGTACACACGGGTGAGACTGAGTGACCATAAATCTGTACACACGGGTGAGACTGAGTGACCATAAATCTGTACACACGGGTATAACTGAGTGAACATAAATCTGTACACACGGGTGTGACTGAGTGACCATAAGTCTGTACACACGGGTCTGACTGAGTGATCATATGTCTGTACACACGGGTCTGACTGAGTGACCATAAATCTGTATACACGGGTGTGACTGAGTGACCATAAATCTGCACACACAGGTATAACTGAGTCAACATAAATCTGTACACACGGGTATAACTGAGTGACCATAAATCTGTACACACGGGTGTGACTGAGTGACCATAAGTCTGTACACACGGGTATAAGTGAGTGACCATAAATCTGTACACACGGGTGTGACTGAGTGACCGTAAATCAGTATACACGGGTGTGACTGAGCGAACAGAAGTCTATACACACGGGTATAAGTGAGTGACCATAAATCTGTACACACGGGTGTGACTGAGTGACAGTAAATCTGTATACACGGGTGTGACTGAGTGAACATAAGTCTATACACATGGGTATAACTGAGTGACCATAAATCTGTACACAAGGGTGTGACTGAGTGAACGTAAGTCTATACATACGGGAATAACAGAGTGAACATAAATCTGTACACACGGGTGTGACTGAGTGACCATAAATCTGTACACACGGGTATAACTGAGTGAACATAAATCTGTATACATGGGTCTGACTGAGTGACCATAAATCTGAACACAGGGGTGTGACTGAGTGAACATATGTCTGTACACACGGGTATAACTGAGTGACCATAAATCTGTACACACGTGTGTGACTGAGTGACCATAAATCTGTACACACGAGTGTGTCTGAGTGACAATAAATCTGTACACACGGGTATAACTGAGTGAACATAAATCTGTACACATGGGTGTGACTGAATGACAATAAATCTGTACACACGGGTATAACTGAGTGAACATAAATCTGTACACATGGGTGTGACTGAATGACGATAAATCTGTACACACGGGTGTGACTTAATGACCATAAATCTGTACACACGGGGGTGACTGAGTGACCATAAGTCTGTACACACGGGTGTGACTGAGTAACCAAAAATCTGTACACACGGATATAACTGAGTGACCATAAATCTGTACACACGGCTGTGACTGAGTGACCATAAATCTGTATACATGGGTGTGACTGAGTGACCATAAATCTGTACACACGGGTGTGACTGAGTGACCATAAATCTGTACACACGGGTGTGACTGACTGAACATAAGTCTGTACACACGGGTATAACTGAGTGAACATAAATCTGTACACACGGCTGTGACTGAGTGACCATAAATCTGTACACACGGATATAACTGACCATAAATCTGTACATACGGGAATAACTGAGTGACCATAAATCTGTACACACGGCTGTGACTGAGTGACCATAAATGTGTATACACGGGTGTGACTGAGTGACCATAAATCTGTCCACACGGCTGTGACTGAGTGACTATAAATGTGTACACACGGGTGTGACTGAGTGACCATAAATCTGTACACACGGGTGTGACTGAGTGACCATAAATCTGTACACATGGGTGTGACTGAGTGACCATAAATCTGTATACACGGGTGTGACTGAGTGACCATAAGTATGTACACACGGGTATAACTGAGTGACCATAAATCTGTACACACGGGTGTGACTGAGTGAACGTTATTCTATACATAAGGGAATAACAGAGTGAACATAAATCTGTACACACGGGTGTGACTGAGTGACCATAAATCTGTACACACGGGTATAACTTAGTGAACATAAATCTGTACACACGGGTGTGACTGAGTGACCATAAATCTGTACACACGGGTGTGACTGAGTGACCATAAATCTGTACACACGGGTGTGACTGACTGAACATAAGTCTGTACACACGGGTATAACTGAGTGACCATAAATCTGTACACACGGGTGTGACTGACTGAACATAAGTATGTACACACGGGTATAACTGAGTAACCATAAATCTGTACACACGGGTGTGACTGAGTGAACGTTATTCTATACATACGGGAATAACAGGGTGAACATAAATCTGTACACACGGGTGTGACTGAGTGACCATAAATCTGTACACACGGGTATAACTGAGTGAACATAAATCTGTACACACGGGTGTGACTGAGTGACCATAAATCTGTACACACGGGTGTGACTGAGTGACCATAAATCTGTACACACGGGTGTGACTGACTGAACATAAGTCTGTACACACGGGTATAACTGAGTGACCATAAATCTGTACACACGGGTGTGACTGAGTGAACATAAGTCTGTACACACGGGTATAACTGAGTGACCATAAATCTGTATACACGGGTGTGACTGAGTGACCATCAATCTGTACACACGGGTATAAATGAGTGACCATAAATCTGTATACACGGGTGTGACTGAGTGACTATAAATCTGTACACACCGGTATAACTGAGTGACCATAAATCTGTACACACGGCTGTGACTGAGTGACCATAAATGTGTATACATGGGTGTGACTGAGTGACCATAAATCTGTACACACGGGTGTGACTGAGTGAACATAAATCTGTACACACGGGTGTGACTGACTGAACATAAGTCTGTACACACGGGTATAACTGAGTGACCATAAATCTGTACACACGGGTGTGTCTGAGTGACCATAAATCTGTACACACGGGTATAACTGAGTTAACATAAATCTGTACAGACGGGTGTGACTGAATGACCGTAAATCTGTATACACGGGTGTGACTGAGTGACCGTAAATCTGTACACACGGGTGTAACTGAGTGACCATAAGTCTGTACACACGGGTATAACTGAGTGACCATAAATCTGTACACACGGGTGTGACTGAGTGACCATAAATCTGTACACACGGGTATAACTGAGTGACCATAAATCTGTACACACGGGTGTGACTGAGTGACCATAAATCTGTACACACGGGTGTGACTGAATGACCATAAATCTGTTTACATAGGTATGACTGAGTGAGCATAACTTTGTACACACGGGTGTGACTGAGTGACCATAAATCTGTACACACGTGTATAACTGAGTGACCATAAATCTGTATACACGGATGTGACTGATTGCCCATAAATCTGTACACAAGGGTGTGACTGAGTGACCATAAATCTGTACACACGGCTGTGACTGAGTGACCATAAATATGTACACACGGGTGTGACTGAGTGAACATAAGTCTGTACACACGGGTATGACTGAGTGAACATAAATATGTATACACGAGTGTGTCTGAGTGACAATAAATCTGTACACACGGGTATAACTGAGTGAACATAAATCTGTACACACGGGTGTGACTGAGTGACCATAAATCTGTACACACGGGTGTGACTGAGTGACCAAAAATCTGTACACACGGGTGTGACTGAATGACCATAAATCTGTTTACATGGGTGTGACTGAGTGACCATAAATCTGTACACACGGGTATAACTGAGTGAACATAAATCTGTACACACGGGTGTGACTGAGTGACCATAAATCTGTACACACGGGTGTGACTGAGTGACCAAAAATCTGTACACACGGGTGTGACTGAATGACCATAAATCTGTTTACATGGGTATAACTGAGTGACCATAAATCTGTACACCCGGGTGTGACTGAGTGACCATAAATCTGTACACACGTGTATAACTGACTGACCATAAATCTGTACACACGGGTGTGACTGAGACACCATAAGTCTGTACACACGGCTATAACTGAGTGACCATAAATCTGTACACACGGGGGTGACTGAGTGACCATAAGTCTGTACACACTGGTGTGACTGAGTAACCAAAAATCTGTACACACGGGTGTGACTGACTGAACATAAGTCTGTACACACGGGTATAACTGAGTGTCCATAAATCTGTACACACGGGTATAACTGAGTGACCATAAATCTGTACACACGGGTGTGACTGAGTGACCATAAATCTGTACACACGGGTGTGACTGAGTGAACAAAAGTCTGTACACACGGGTATAACTGAGTGACCATAAATCTGTACACACGGGTGTGACTGAGTGAACATAAGTCTGTACACACGGGTATAACTGAGTGAACATAAATCTGTACACACGGGTGTGACTGACTGAACATAAGTCTGTACACACGGGTATAACTGAGTGACCATAAATCTGTACAGACGGGTGTGACTGAGTGACCATAAATCTGTACACACGGCTGTGACTGAGTGACCATAAATCTGTATACATGGGTGTGACTGAGTGACCATAAATCTGTACACACGGGTGTGACTGAGTGACCATAAATCTGTACACACGGGTGTGACTGACTGAACATAAGTCTGTACACACGGGTATAACTGAGTGACCATAAATCTGTACACACGGGTGTGACTGAGTGAACAAAAGTCTGTACACACGGGTATAACTGAGTGACCATAAATCTGTATACACGGGTGTGACTGAGTGACCATAAATCTGTACACACGGGTATAACTGAGTGACCATAAATCTGTACACACGGGTGTGACTGAGTGACCATAAATCTGTATACACGGGTGTGACTGAGTGACCATAAATCTGTACACACGGGTGTGCCTGAGAGACCATGAGTCTGTACACACGGCTATAACTGAGTGACCATAACTCTGTACACACGGGAATAAATGAGTGACCATAAATCTGTACATACGGGAATAAATGAGTGACCATAAATCTGTACACACGGCTGTGAATGAGTGACCATAAATGTGTATACACGGGTGTGACTGAGTGACCATAAATCTGTACACACGGGTGTGACTGAGTGACCATAAATCTGTACACATGGGTGTGACTGAGTGACCATAAATCTGTACACACGGCTGTGACTGAGTGACTATAACTGTGTACACACGGGTGTGACTGACTGACCATAAATCTGTACACACGGGTGTGACTGAGTGACCATAAATCTGTACACATGGGTGTGACTGAGTGACCATAAATCTGTATACACGGGTGTGACTGAGTGACCATAAGTCTGTACACACGGGTATAACTGAGTGACCATAAATCTGTACACACGGGTGTGACTGAGTGAACGTTATTCTATACATACGGGAATAACAGAGTGAACATAAATCTGTACACACGGGTGTGACTGAGTGACCATAAATCTGTACACACGGGTATAACTGAGTGAACATAAATCTGTACACACGGGTGTGACTGAGTGACCATAAATCTGTACACACGGGTGTGACTGAGTGACCATAAATCTGTACACACGGGTGTGACTGACTGAACATAAGTCTGTACACACGGGTATAACTGAGTGACCATAAATCTGTACACACGGGTGTGACTGACTGAACATAAGTATGTACACACGGGTATAACTGAGTGACCATAAATCTGTACACACGGGTGTGACTGAGTGAACGTTATTCTATACATACGGGAATAACAGAGTGAACATAAATCTGTACACACGGGTGTGACTGAGTGACCATAAATCTGTACACACGGGTATAACTGAGTGAACATAAATCTGTACACACGGGTGTGACTGAGTGACCATAAATCTGTACACACGGGTGTGACTGAGTGACCATAAATCTGTACACACGGGTGTGACTGAGTGAACATAAGTCTGTACACACGGGTATAACTGAGTGACCATAAATCTGTATACACAGGTGTGACTGAGTGACCATCAATCTGTACACACGGGTATAAATGAGTGACCATAAATCTGTATACACGGGTGTGACTGAGTGACTATAAATCTGTACACACCGGTATAACTGAGTGACCATAAATCTGTACACACGGCTGTGACTGAGTGACCATAAATGTGTATACATGGGTGTGACTGAGTGACCATAAATCTGTACACACGGGTGTGACTGAGTGAACATAAATCTGTACACACGGGTGTGACTGACTGAACATAAGTCTGTACACACGGGTATAACTGAGTGACCATAAATCTGTACACACGGGTGTGTCTGAGTGACCATAAATCTGTACACACGGGTATAACTGAGTTAACATAAATCTGTACACACGGGTGTGACTGAATGACCATAAATCTGTATACACGGGTGTGACTGAGTGACCGTAAATCTGTACACACGGGTGTAACTGAGTGACCATAAGTCTGTACACACGGGTATAACTGAGTGACCATAAATCTGTACACACGGGTGTGACTCAGTGACCATAAATCTGTACACACGGGTATAACTGAGTGACCATAAATCTGTACACACGGGTGTGACTGAGTGACCATAAATCTGTACACACGGGTGTGACTGAATGACCATAAATCTGTTTACATAGGTATGACTGAGTGAGCATAACTTTGTACACACGGGTGTTACTGAGTGACCATAAATCTGTACACTCGTGTATAACTGAGTGACCATAAATCTGTATACACGGATGTGACTGATTGCCCATAAATCTGTACACAAGGGTGTGACTGAGTGACCGTAAATCTGTACACACGGCTGTGACTGAGTGACCATAAATATGTACACACGGGTGTGACTGAGTGAACATAAGTCTGTACACACGGGTATAACTGACTGAACATAAATCTGTACACACGGGTGTGACTGAGTGAACATAAGTCTGTACACACGGGTATGACTGAGTGAACATAAATATGTATACACGAGTGTGTCTGAGTGACAATAAATCTGTACACACGGGTATAACTGAGTGAACATAAATCTGTACACACGGGTGTGACTGAGTGACCATAAATCTGTACACACGGGTGTGACTGAGTGACCAAAAATCTGTACACACGGGTGTGACTGAATGACCATAAATCTGTTTACATGGGTGTGACTGAGTGACCATAAATCTGTACACCCGGGTGTGACTGAGTGACCATAAATCTGTACACACGTGTATAACTGAGTGACCATAAATCTGTACACACGGGTGTGACTGAGAGACCATAAGTCTGTACACACGGCTATAACTGAGTGACCATAAATCTGTACACACGGGGGTGACTGAGTGACCATAAGTCTGTACACACGGGTGTGACTGAGTAACCAAAAATCTGTACACACGGATATAACTGAGTGACCATAAATCTGTACACACGGCTGTGACTGAGTGACCATAAATCTGTATACATGGGTGTGACTGAGTGACCATAAATCTGTACACACGGGTGTGACTGAGTGACCATAAATCTGTACACACGGGTGTGACTGACTGAACATAAGTCTGTACACACGGGTATAACTGAGTGACCATAAATCTGTACACACGGGTGTGACTGAGTGACCATAAATCTGTACACACGGGTGTGACTGAGTGACCAAAAATCTGTACACACGGGTGTGACTGAATGACCATAAATCTGTTTACATGGGTGTGACTGAGTGACCATAAATCTGTACACCCGGGTGTGACTGAGTGACCATAAATCTGTACACACGGGTGTGACTGAGTGACCATAAATCTGTACACACGGGTGTGACTGACTGAACATAAGTCTGTACACACGGGTATAACTGAGTGACCATAAATCTGTACACACGGGTGTGACTGAGTGAACAAAAGTCTGTACACACGGGTATAACTGAGTGTCCATAAATCTGTATACACGGGTGTGACTGAGTGACCATAAATCTGTACACACGGGTAAAAATGAGTGACCATAAATCTGTATACACGGGTGTGACTGAGTGACCATAAATCTGTACACACGGGTGTGCCTGAGAGACCATGAGTCTGTACACACGGCTATAACTGAGTGACCATAACTCTGTACACACGGATATAACTCATTGACCATAAATCTGTACATACGGGAATAACTGAGTGACCATAAATCTGTACACACGGCTGTGACTGAGTGACCATAAATGTGTATACACGGGTGTGACTGAGTGACCATAAATCTGTACACACGGGTGTGACTGAGTGACCATAAATCTGTACACATGGGTGTGACTGAGTGACCATAAATCTGTACACACGGTTGTGACTGAGTGACTATAACTGTGTACACACGGGTGTGACTGAGTGACCATAAATCTGTACACACGGGTGTGACTGAGTGACCATAAATCTGTACACATGGGTGTGACTGAGTGACCATAAATCTGTATACACGGGTGTGACTGAGTGACCATAAGTCTGTACACACGGGTATAACTGAGTGACCATAAATCTGTACACACGGGTGTGACTGAGTGAACGTTATTCTATACATACGGGAATAACAGAGTGAACATAAATCTGTACACACGGGTATAACTGAGTGAACATAAATCTGTACACACGGGTGTGACTGAGTGACCATAAATCTGTACACACGGGTGTGACTGAGTGACCATAAATCTGTACACACGGGTGTGACTGACTGAACATAAGTCTGTACACACGGGTATAACTGAGTGACCATAAATCTGTACACACGGGTGTGACTGACTGAACATAAGTATGTACACACGGGTATAACTGAGTGACCATAAATCTGTACACACGGGTGTGACTGAGTGAACGTTATTCTATACATACGGGAATAACAGAGTGAACATAAATCTGTACACACGGGTGTGACTGAGTGACCATAAATCTGTACACACGGGTATAACTGAGTGAACATAAATCTGTACACACGGGTGTGACTGAGTGACCATAAATCTGTACACACGGGTGTGACTGAGTGACCATAAATCTGTACACACGGGTGTGACTGAGTGAACATAAGTCTGTACACACGGGTATAACTGAGTGACCATAAATCTGTATACACGGGTGTGACTGAGTGACCATCAATCTGTACACACGGGTATAAATGAGTGACCATAAATCTGTATACACGGGTGTGACTGAGTGACTATAAATCTGTACACACCGGTATAACTGAGTGACCATAAATCTGTACACACGGCTGTGACTGAGTGACCATAAATGTGTATACATGGGTGTGACTGAGTGACCATAAATCTGTACACACGGGTGTGACTGAGTGAACATAAATCTGTACACACGGGTGTGACTGACTGAACATAAGTCTGTACACACGGGTATAACTGAGTGACCATAAATCTGTACACACGGGTGTGTCTGAGTGACCATAAATCTGTACACACGGGTATAACTGAGTTAACATAAATCTGTACACACGGGTGTGACTGAATGACCATAAATCTGTATACACGGGTGTGACTGAGTGACCGTAAATCTGTACACACGGGTGTAACTGAGTGACCATAAGTCTGTACACACGGGTATAACTGAGTGACCATAAATCTGTACACACGGGTGTGACTGAGTGACCATAAATCTGTACACACGGGTATAACTGAGTGACCATAAATCTGTACACACGGGTGTGACTGAGTGACCATAAATCTGTACACACGGGTGTGACTGAATGACCATAAATCTGTTTACATAGGTATGACTGAGTGAGCATAACTTTGTACACACGGGTGTGACTGAGTGACCATAAATCTGTATACATGGGTGTGACTGAGTGACCATAAATCTGTACACACGGGTGTGACTGAGTGACCATAAATCTGTACACACGGGTGTGACTGACTGAACATAAGTCTGTACACACGGGTATAACTGAGTGACCATAAATCTGTACACACGGGTGTGACTGAGTGACCATAAATCTGTACACACGGGTGTGACTGAGTGACCAAAAATCTGTACACACGGGTGTGACTGAATGACCATAAATCTGTTTACATGGGTGTGACTGAGTGACCATAAATCTGTACACCCGGGTGTGACTGAGTGACCATAAATCTGTACACACGGGTGTGACTGAGTGACCATAAATCTGTACACACGGGTGTGACTGACTGAACATAAGTCTGTACACACGGGTATAACTGAGTGACCATAAATCTGTACACACGGGTGTGACTGAGTGAACAAAAGTCTGTACACACGGGTATAACTGAGTGTCCATAAATCTGTATACACGGGTGTGACTGAGTGACCATAAATCTGTACACACGGGTAAAAATGAGTGACCATAAATCTGTATACACGGGTGTGACTGAGTGACCATAAATCTGTACACACGGGTGTGCCTGAGAGACCATGAGTCTGTACACACGGCTATAACTGAGTGACCATAACTCTGTACACACGGATATAACTGATTGACCATAAATCTGTACATACGGGAATAACTGAGTGACCATAAATCTGTACACACGGCTGTGACTGAGTGACCATAAATGTGTATACACGGGTGTGACTGAGTGACCATAAATCTGTACACACGGGTGTGACTGAGTGACCATAAATCTGTACACATGGGTGTGACTGAGTGACCATAAATCTGTACACACGGTTGTGACTGAGTGACTATAACTGTGTACACACGTGTGTGACTGAGTGACCATAAATCTGTACACACGGGTGTGACTGAGTGACCATAAATCTGTACACATGGGTGTGACTGAGTGACCATAAATCTGTATACACGGGTGTGACTGAGTGACCATAAGTCTGTACACACGGGTATAACTGAGTGACCATAAATCTGTACACACGGGTGTGACTGAGTGAACGTTATTCTATACATACGGGAATAACAGAGTGAACATAAATCTGTACACACGGGTATAACTGAGTGAACATAAATCTGTACACACGGGTGTGACTGAGTGACCATAAATCTGTACACACGGGTGTGACTGAGTGACCATAAATCTGTACACACGGGTGTGACTGACTGAACATAAGTCTGTACACACGGGTATAACTGAGTGACCATAAATCTGTACACACGGGTGTGACTGACTGAACATAAGTATGTACACACGGGTATAACTGAGTGACCATAAATCTGTACACACGGGTGTGACTGAGTGAACGTTATTCTATACATACGGGAATAACAGAGTGAACATAAATCTGTACACACGGGTGTGACTGAGTGACCATAAATCTGTACACACGGGTATAACTGAGTGAACATAAATCTGTACACACGGGTGTGACTGAGTGACCATAAATCTGTACACACGGGTGTGACTGAGTGACCATAAATCTGTACACACGGGTGTGACTGAGTGAACATAAGTCTGTACACACGGGTATAACTGAGTGACCATAAATCTGTATACACGGGTGTGACTGAGTGACCATCAATCTGTACACACGGGTATAAATGAGTGACCATAAATCTGTATACACGGGTGTGACTGAGTGACTATAAATCTGTACACACCGGTATAACTGAGTGACCATAAATCTGTACACACGGCTGTGACTGAGTGACCATAAATGTGTATACATGGGTGTGACTGAGTGACCATAAATCTGTACACACGGGTGTGACTGAGTGAACATAAATCTGTACACACGGGTGTGACTGACTGAACATAAGTCTGTACACACGGGTATAACTGAGTGACCATAAATCTGTACACACGGGTGTGTCTGAGTGACCATAAATCTGTACACACGGGTATAACTGAGTTAACATAAATCTGTACACACGGGTGTGACTGAATGACCATAAATCTGTATACACGGGTGTGACTGAGTGACCGTAAATCTGTACACACGGGTGTAACTGAGTGACCATAAGTCTGTACACACGGGTATAACTGAGTGACCATAAATCTGTACACACGGGTGTGACTGAGTGACCATAAATCTGTACACACGGGTATAACTGAGTGACCATAAATCTGTACACACGGGTGTGACTGAGTGACCATAAATCTGTACACACGGGTGTGACTGAATGACCATAAATCTGTTTACATAGGTATGACTGAGTGAGCATAACTTTGTACACACGGGTGTGACTGAGTGACCATAAATCTGTACACACGTGTATAACTGAGTGACCATAAATCTGTATACACGGATGTGACTGATTGCCCATAAATCTGTACACAAGGGTGTGACTGAGTGACCATAAATCTGTACACACGGCTGTGACTGAGTGACCATAAATATGTACACACGGGTGTGACTGAGTGAACATAAGTCTGTACACACGGGTATAACTGACTGAACATAAATCTGTACACACGGGTGTGACTGAGTGAACATAAGTCTGTACACACGGGTATGACTGAGTGAACATAAATATGTATACACGAGTGTGTCTGAGTGACAATAAATCTGTACACACGGGTATAACTGAGTGAACATAAATCTGTACACACGGGTGTGACTGAGTGACCATAAATCTGTACACACGGGTGTGACTGAGTGACCAAAAATCTGTACACACGGGTGTGACTGAATGACCATAAATCTGTTTACATGGGTGTGACTGAGTGACCATAAATCTGTACACCCGGGTGTGACTGAGTGACCATAAATCTGTACACACGTGTATAACTGAGTGACCATAAATCTGTACACACGGGTGTGACTGAGAGACCATAAGTCTGTACACACGGCTATAACTGAGTGACCATAAATCTGTACACACGGGGGTGACTGAGTGACCATAAGTCTGTACACACGGGTGTGACTGAGTAACCAAAAATCTGTACACACGGATATAACTGAGTGACCATAAATCTGTACACACGGCTGTGACTGAGTGACCATAAATCTGTATACATGGGTGTGACTGAGTGACCATAAATCTGTACACACGGGTGTGACTGAGTGACCATAAATCTGTACACACGGGTGTGACTGACTGAACATAAGTCTGTACACACGGGTATAACTGAGTGACCATAAATCTGTACACACGGGTGTGACTGAGTGAACAAAAGTCTGTACACACGGGTATAACTGAGTGTCCATAAATCTGTATACACAGGTGTGACTGAGTGACCATAAATCTGTACACACGGGTGTGACTGAGTGACCATAAATCTGTACACACGGGTGTGACTGACTGAACATAAGTCTGTACACACGGGTATAACTGAGTGACCATAAATCTGTACACACGGGTGTGACTGACTGAACATAAGTCTGTACACACGGGTATAACTGAGTGACCATAAATCTGTACACACGGGTGTGACTGAGTGTCCATAAATCTGTATACACGGGTGTGACTGAGTGACCATAAATCTGTATACACGGGTGTGACTGAGTGACCATAAATCTGTACACACGGGTGTGCCTGAGAGACCATGAGTCTGTACACACGGCTATAACTGAGTGACCATAACTCTGTACACACGGATATAACTGATTGACCATAAATCTGTACATACGGGAATAACTGAGTGACCATAAATCTGTACACACGGCTGTGACTGAGTGACCATAAATGTGTATACACGGGTGTGACTGAGTGACCATAAATCTGTACACACGGGTGTGACTGAGTGACCATAAATCTGTACACATGGGTGTGACTGAGTGACCATAAATCTGTACACACGGCTGTGACTGAGTGACTATAACTGTGTACACACGGGTGTGACTGAGTGACCATAAATCTGTACACACGGGTGTGACTGAGTGACCATAAATCTGTACACATGGGTGTGACTGAGTGACCATAAATCTGTATACACGGGTGTGACTGAGTGACCATAAGTCTGTACACACGGGTATAACTGAGTGACAATAAATCTGTACACACGGGTGTGACTGAGTGAACGTTATTCTATACATACGGGAATAACAGAGTGAACATAAATCTGTACACACGGGTGTGACTGAGTGACCATAAATCTGTACACACGGGTATAACTGAGTGAACATAAATCTGTACACACGGGTGTGACTGAGTGACCATAAATCTGTACACACGGGTGTGACTGAGTGACCATAAATCTGTACACACGGGTGTGACTGACTGAACATAAGTCTGTACACACGGGTATAACTGAGTGACCATAAATCTGTACACACGGGTGTGACTGACTGAACATAAGTATGTACACACGGGTATAACTGAGTGACCATAAATCTGTACACACGGGTGTGACTGAGTGAACGTTATTCTATACATACGGGAATAACAGAGTGAACATAAATCTGTACACACGGGTGTGACTGAGTGACCATAAATCTGTACACACGGGTATAACTGAGTGAACATAAATCTGTACACACGGGTGTGACTGAGTGACCATAAATCTGTACACACGGGTGTGACTGAGTGACCATAAATCTGTACACACGGGTGTGACTGACTGAACATAAGTCTGTACACACGGGTATAACTGAGTGACCATAAATCTGTACACACGGGTGTGACTGAGTGAACATAAGTCTGTACACACGGGTATAACTGAGTGACCATAAATCTGTATACACGGGTGTGACTGAGTGACCATCAATCTGTACACACGGGTATAAATGAGTGACCATAAATCTGTATACACGGGTGTGACTGAGTGACTATAAATCTGTACACACCGGTATAACTGAGTGACCATAAATCTGTACACACGGCTGTGACTGAGTGACCATAAATGTGTATACATGGGTGTGACTGAGTGACCATAAATCTGTACACACGGGTGTGACTGAGTGACCATAAATCTGTACACACGGGTGTGACTGACTGAACATAAGTCTGTACACACGGGTATAACTGAGTGACCATAAATCTGTACACACGGGTGTGTCTGAGTGACCATAAATCTGTACACACGGGTATAACTGAGTTAACATAAATCTGTACACACGGGTGTGACTGAATGACCATAAATCTGTATACACGGGTGTGACTGAGTGACCGTAAATCTGTACACACGGGTGTAACTGAGTGACCATAAGTCTGTACACACGGGTATAACTGAGTGACCATAAATCTGTACACACGGGTGTGACTGAGTGACCATAAATCTGTACACACGGGTATAACTGAGTGACCATAAATCTGTACACACGGGTGTGACTGAGTGACCATAAATCTGTACACATGGGTGTGACTGAATGACCATAAATCTGTTTACATAGGTATGACTGAGTGAGCATAACTTTGTACACACGGGTGTGACTGAGTGACCATAAATCTGTACACACGTGTATAACTGAGTGACCATAAATCTGTATACACGGGTGTGACTGATTGCCCATAAATCTGTACACAAGGGTGTGACTGAGTGACCATAAATCTGTACACACGGCTGTGACTGAGTGACCATAAATATGTACACACGGGTGTGACTGAGTGAACATAAGTCTGTACACACGGGTATAACTGACTGAACATAAATCTGTACACACGGGTGTGACTGAGTGAACATAAGTCTGTACACACGGGTATGACTGAGTGAACATAAATATGTATACACGGATATAACTGAGTGACCATAAATCTGTAGACACGGGTATAACTGAGTGACCATAAATCTGTATACACGGGTGTGACTGAGTGACCATAAATCTGTACACATGGGTATAAATGAGTGACCATAAATCTGTATACACGGGTGTGATTGAATGACCATAAATCTGTACACACGGGTATAAATGAGTGACCATAAATCTGTATACACGGGTGTGAATGAGTGACCATAAATCTGTACACACGAGTATGACTGAGTGACCATAAATCTTTATACGCGGGTGTGACTGATTGCCCATAAGTCTGTACACACGGGTATAACTGAGTGACCATAAATATGTACACACGGGTGTGACTGAGTGAACATAAGTATGTACACACGGGTAGAACTGAGTGAACATAAATCTGTATACACGGGTGTGACTGAGTGACCATAAATCTGTACACACGGGTGTGACTGAGTGAACATAAGTCTGTACACACGGGTATAACTGAGTGAGCATAAATCTGTACACACGGGTGTGACTGAGTGACCATAAATCTGTACACACGGATATAACTGAGTGACCATAAATCTGTACACACGGGTGTGACTGAGTGACCATAAATCTGTACACACCGGTGTGACTGAGTGAAAATAAGTCTGTACACACGGGTATAACTGAGTGACCATAAATCTGTACACACGGGTGTGACTGAGTGACCATAAATCTGTACACACGGGTATAACTGAGTGAACATAAATCTGTATACATGGATCTGACTGAGTGACCATAAATCTGAACACACGGGTGTGACTGAGTGAACATAAGTCTGTACACACTGGTATAACTGAGTGACCATAAATCTGTACACCTGTGTGTGACTGAGTGACCATAAATCTGTACACACGGGTGTGTCTGAGTGACCATAAATCTGTACACACGGGTATAACTGAGTTAACATAAATCTGTACACAGGGGTGTGACTGAATGACCATAAATCTGTATACACGGGTGTGACTGAGTGACCGTAAATCTGTACACACGGGTGTAACTGAGTGACCATAAGTCTGTACACACGGGTATAACTGAGTGACCATAAATCTGTACACACGGGTGTGACTGAGTGACCATAAATCTGTACACACGGGTATAACTGAATGACCATAAATCTGTACACACGGGTGTGACTGAGTGACCATAAATCTGTACACACGGGTGTGACTGAATGACCATAAATCTGTTTACATAGGTGTGACTGAGTGACCATAACTTTGTACACACGGGTGTGACTGAGTGACCATAAATCTGTACACACGTGTATAACTGAGTGACCATAAATCTGTATACACGGGTGTGACTGATTGCCCATAAATCTGTACACAAGGGTGTGACTGAGTGACCATAAATCTGTACACACGGCTGTGACTGAGTGACCATAAATTTGTACACACGGGTGTGACTGAGTGAACATAAGTCTGTACACACGGGTATAACTGACTGAACATAAATCTGTACACACGGGTGTGACTGAGTGACCATAAATCTGTACACACGGGTATAACTGAGTGACCATAAATCTGTATACACGGGTGTGACTGAGTGACCATAAATCTGTACACACGGGTGTGATTGAATGACCATAAATCTGTACACACGGGTGTGATTGAATGACCATAAATCTGAATACACGGGGGTGACTGAGTGACCATAAATCTGTATACACGGGTGTGAATGAGTGACCATAAATCTGTACACACGAGTATGACTGAGTGACCATAAATCTGTATACACGGGTGTGACTGATTGCCCATAAGTCTGTAGACACGGGTATAACTGAGTGACCATAAATCTGTACACACGGCTGTGACTGAGTGACCATAAATATGTACACACGGGTGTGACTGAGTGAACATAAGTATGTACACACGGGTAGAACTGTGTGAACATAAATCTGTATACACGGGTGTAACTGAGTGACCATAAATCTGTACACACGGGTGTGACTGAGTGAACATAAGTCTGTACACACGGGTATAACTGAGTGAGCATAAATCTGTACACACGGGTGTGACTGAGTGACCATAAATCTGTACACACGGATATAACTGAGTGACCATAAATCTGTACACACGGGTGTGACTGAGTGACCATAAATCTGTACACACGGGTATAACTGAGTGAACATAAATCTGTATACATGGGTCTGACTGAGTGACCATAAATCTGAACACACGGGTGTGACTGAGTGAACATAAGTCTGTACACATGGGTATAACTGAGTGACCATAAATCTGTACACCCGTGTGTCACTGAGTGACCATAAATCTGTACACCTGTGTGTGACTGAGTGACCATAAATCTGTACACACGGGTGTGTCTGAGTGACCATAAATCTGTACACACGGGTATAACTGAGTTAACATAAATCTGTACACACGGGTGTGACTGAATGACCATAAATCTGTATACACGGGTGTGACTGAGTGACCGTAAATCTGTACACACGGGTGTAACTGAGTGACCATAAGTATGTACACACGGGTATAACTGAGTGACCATAAATCTGTACACACGGGTGTGACTGAGTGACCATAAATCTGTACACACGGGTATAACTGAGTGACCATAAATCTGTACACACGGGTGTGACTGAGTGACCATAAGTCTGTACACACGGGTATAACTGAGTGAGCATAAATCTGTACACACGGGTGTGACTGAGTGACCATAAATCTGTACACACGGATATAACTGAGTGACCATAAATCTGTACACACGGGTGTGACTGAGTGACCATAAATCTGTACACACCGGTGTGACTGAGTGAAAATAAGTCTGTACACACGGGTATAACTGAGTGACCATAAATCTGTACACACGGGTGTGACTGAGTGACCATAAATCTGTACACACGGGTATAACTGAGTGAACATAAATCTGTATACATGGATCTGACTGAGTGACCATAAATCTGAACACACGGGTGTGACTGAGTGAACATAAGTCTGTACACACTGGTATAACTGAGTGACCATAAATCTGTACACCTGTGTGTGACTGAGTGACCATAAATCTGTACACACGGGTGTGTCTGAGTGACCATAAATCTGTACACACGGGTATAACTGAGTTAACATAAATCTGTACACAGGGGTGTGACTGAATGACCATAAATCTGTATACACGGGTGTGACTGAGTGACCGTAAATCTGTACACACGGGTGTAACTGAGTGACCATAAGTCTGTACACACGGGTATAACTGAGTGACCATAAATCTGTACACACGGGTGTGACTGAGTGACCATAAATCTGTACACACGGGTGTGCCTGAGAGACCATGAGTCTGTACACACGGCTATAACTGAGTGACCATAACTCTGTACACACGGATATAACTGATTGACCATAAATCTGTACATACGGGAATAACTGAGTGACCATAAATCTGTACACACGGCTGTGACTGAGTGACCATAAATGTGTATACACGGGTGTGACTGAGTGACCATAAATCTGTACACACGGGTGTGACTGAGTGACCATAAATCTGTACACATGGGTGTGACTGAGTGACCATAAATCTGTACACACGGTTGTGACTGAGTGACTATAACTGTGTACACACGGGTGTGACTGAGTGACCATAAATCTGTACACACGGGTGTGACTGAGTGACCATAAATCTGTACACATGGGTGTGACTGAGTGACCATAAATCTGTATACACGGGTGTGACTGAGTGACCATAAGTCTGTACACACGGGTATAACTGAGTGACCATAAATCTGTACACACGGGTGTGACTGAGTGAACGTTATTCTATACATACGGGAATAACAGAGTGAACATAAATCTGTACACACGGGTATAACTGAGTGAACATAAATCTGTACACACGGGTGTGACTGAGTGACCATAAATCTGTACACACGGGTGTGACTGAGTGACCATAAATCTGTACACACGGGTGTGACTGACTGAACATAAGTCTGTACACACGGGTATAACTGAGTGACCATAAATCTGTACACACGGGTGTGACTGACTGAACATAAGTATGTACACACGGGTATAACTGAGTGACCATAAATCTGTACACACGGGTGTGACTGAGTGAACGTTATTCTATACATACGGGAATAACAGAGTGAACATAAATCTGTACACACGGGTGTGACTGAGTGACCATAAATCTGTACACACGGGTATAACTGAGTGAACATAAATCTGTACACACGGGTGTGACTGAGTGACCATAAATCTGTACACACGGGTGTGACTGAGTGACCATAAATCTGTACACACCGGTATAACTGAGTGACCATAAATCTGTACACACGGCTGTGACTGAGTGACCATAAATCTGAACACACGGGTGTGACTGAGTGACTATAAATCTGTACACACCGGTATAACTGAGTGACCATAAATCTGTATACACGGGTGTGACTGAGTGACTATAAATCTGTACACACCGGTATAACTGAGTGACCATAAATCTGTACACACGGCTGTGACTGAGTGACCATAAATGTGTATACATGGGTGTGACTGAGTGACCATAAATCTGTACACACGGGTGTGACTGAGTGAACATAAATCTGTACACACGGGTGTGACTGACTGAACATAAGTCTGTACACACGGGTATAACTGAGTGACCATAAATCTGTACACACGGGTGTGTCTGAGTGACCATAAATCTGTACACACGGGTATAACTGAGTTAACATAAATCTGTACACACGGGTGTGACTGAATGACCATAAATCTGTATACACGGGTGTGACTGAGTGACCGTAAATCTGTACACACGGGTGTAACTGAGTGACCATAAGTCTGTACACACGGGTATAACTGAGTGACCATAAATCTGTACACACGGGTGTGACTGAGTGACCATAAATCTGTACACACGGGTATAACTGAGTGACCATAAATCTGTACACACGGGTGTGACTGAGTGACCATAAATCTGTACACACGGGTGTGACTGAATGACCATAAATCTGTTTACATAGGTATGACTGAGTGAGCATAACTTTGTACACACGGGTGTGACTGAGTGACCATAAATCTGTACACACGTGTATAACTGAGTGACCATAAATCTGTATACACGGATGTGACTGATTGCCCATAAATCTGTACACAAGGGTGTGACTGAGTGACCATAAATCTGTACACACGGCTGTGACTGAGTGACCATAAATATGTACACACGGGTGTGACTGAGTGAACATAAGTCTGTACACACGGGTATAACTGACTGAACATAAATCTGTACACACGGGTGTGACTGAGTGAACATAAGTCTGTACACACGGGTATGACTGAGTGAACATAAATATGTATACACGAGTGTGTCTGAGTGACAATAAATCTGTACACACGGGTATAACTGAGTGAACATAAATCTGTACACACGGGTGTGACTGAGTGACCATAAATCTGTACACACGGGTGTGACTGAGTGACCATAAATCTGTACACACGGGTATAACTGAGTGAACATAAATCTGTATACATGGATCTGACTGAGTGACCATAAATCTGAACACACGGGTGTGACTGAGTGAACATAAGTCTGTACACACTGGTATAACTGAGTGACCATAAATCTGTACACCTGTGTGTGACTGAGTGACCATAAATCTGTACACACGGGTGTGTCTGAGTGACCATAAATCTGTACACACGGGTATAACTGAGTTAACATAAATCTGTACACAGGGGTGTGACTGAATGACCATAAATCTGTATACACGGGTGTGACTGAGTGACCGTAAATCTGTACACACGGGTGTAACTGAGTGACCATAAGTCTGTACACACGGGTATAACTGAGTGACCATAAATCTGTACACACGGGTGTGACTGAGTGACCATAAATCTGTACACACGGGTATAACTGAATGACCATAAATCTGTACACACGGGTGTGACTGAGTGACCATAAATCTGTACACACGGGTGTGACTGAATGACCATAAATCTGTTTACATAGGTGTGACTGAGTGACCATAACTTTGTACACACGGGTGTGACTGAGTGACCATAAATCTGTACACACGTGTATAACTGAGTGACCATAAATCTGTATACACGGGTGTGACTGATTGCCCATAAATCTGTACACAAGGGTGTGACTGAGTGACCATAAATCTGTACACACGGCTGTGACTGAGTGACCATAAATTTGTACACACGGGTGTGACTGAGTGAACATAAGTCTGTACACACGGGTATAACTGACTGAACATAAATCTGTACACACGGGTGTGACTGAGTGACCATAAATCTGTACACACGGGTATAACTGAGTGACCATAAATCTGTATACACGGGTGTGACTGAGTGACCATAAATCTGTACACACGGGTGTGATTGAATGACCATAAATCTGTACACACGGGTGTGATTGAATGACCATAAATCTGAATACACGGGGGTGACTGAGTGACCATAAATCTGTATACACGGGTGTGAATGAGTGACCATAAATCTGTACACACGAGTATGACTGAGTGACCATAAATCTGTATACACGGGTGTGACTGATTGCCCATAAGTCTGTAGACACGGGTATAACTGAGTGACCATAAATCTGTACACACGGCTGTGACTGAGTGACCATAAATATGTACACACGGGTGTGACTGAGTGAACATAAGTATGTACACACGGGTAGAACTGTGTGAACATAAATCTGTATACACGGGTGTAACTGAGTGACCATAAATCTGTACACACGGGTGTGACTGAGTGAACATAAGTCTGTACACACGGGTATAACTGAGTGAGCATAAATCTGTACACACGGGTGTGACTGAGTGACCATAAATCTGTACACACGGATATAACTGAGTGACCATAAATCTGTACACACGGGTGTGACTGAGTGACCATAAATCTGTACACACGGGTATAACTGAGTGAACATAAATCTGTATACATGGGTCTGACTGAGTGACCATAAATCTGAACACACGGGTGTGACTGAGTGAACATAAGTCTGTACACATGGGTATAACTGAGTGACCATAAATCTGTACACCCGTGTGTCACTGAGTGACCATAAATCTGTACACCTGTGTGTGACTGAGTGACCATAAATCTGTACACACGGGTGTGTCTGAGTGACCATAAATCTGTACACACGGGTATAACTGAGTTAACATAAATCTGTACACACGGGTGTGACTGAATGACCATAAATCTGTATACACGGGTGTGACTGAGTGACCGTAAATCTGTACACACGGGTGTAACTGAGTGACCATAAGTATGTACACACGGGTATAACTGAGTGACCATAAATCTGTACACACGGGTGTGACTGAGTGACCATAAATCTGTACACACGGGTATAACTGAGTGACCATAAATCTGTACACACGGGTGTGACTGAGTGACCATAAGTCTGTACACACGGGTATAACTGAGTGAGCATAAATCTGTACACACGGGTATAACTGAGTGACCATAAATCTGTACACACGGGTGTGACTGAGTGACCATAAATCTGTACACACGGCTGTGACTGAGTGACCATAAATATGTACACACGGGTGTGACTGAGTGAACATAAGTCTGTACACACGGGTATAACTGACTGAACATAAATCTGTACACACGGGTGTGACTGAGTGAACATAAGTCTGTACACACGGGTATGACTGAGTGAACATAAATATGTATACACGAGTGTGTCTGAGTGACAATAAATCTGTACACACGGGTATAACTGAGTGAACATAAATCTGTACACACGGGTGTGACTGAGTGACCATAAATCTGTACACACGGGTGTGACTGAGTGACCAAAAATCTGTACACACGGGTGTGACTGAATGACCATAAATCTGTTTACATGGGTGTGACTGAGTGACCATAAATCTGTACACCCGGGTGTGACTGAGTGACCATAAATCTGTACACACGTGTATAACTGAGTGACCATAAATCTGTACACACGGGTGTGACTGAGAGACCATAAGTCTGTACACACGGCTATAACTGAGTGACCATAAATCTGTACACACGGGGGTGACTGAGTGACCATAAGTCTGTACACACGGGTGTGACTGAGTAACCAAAAATCTGTACACACGGATATAACTGAGTGACCATAAATCTGTACACACGGCTGTGACTGAGTGACCATAAATCTGTATACACAGGTGTGACTGAGTGACCATAAATCTGTACACACGGGTGTGACTGAGTGACCATAAATCTGTACACACGGGTGTGACTGACTGAACATAAGTCTGTACACACGGGTATAACTGAGTGACCATAAATCTGTACACACGGGTGTGACTGACTGAACATAAGTCTGTACACACGGGTATAACTGAGTGACCATAAATCTGTACACACGGGTGTGACTGAGTGTCCATAAATCTGTATACACGGGTGTGACTGAGTGACCATAAATCTGTATACACGGGTGTGACTGAGTGACCATAAATCTGTACACACGGGTGTGCCTGAGAGACCATGAGTCTGTACACACGGATATAACTGATTGACCATAAATCTGTACATACGGGAATAACTGAGTGACCATAAATCTGTACACACGGCTGTGACTGAGTGACCATAAATGTGTATACACGGGTGTGACTGAGTGACCATAAATCTGTACACACGGGTGTGACTGAGTGACCATAAATCTGTACACATGGGTGTGACTGAGTGACCATAAATCTGTACACACGGCTGTGACTGAGTGACTATAACTGTGTACACACGGGTGTGACTGAGTGACCATAAATCTGTACACACGGGTGTGACTGAGTGACCATAAATCTGTACACATGGGTGTGACTGAGTGACCATAAATCTGTATACACGGGTGTGACTGAGTGACCATAAGTCTGTACACACGGGTATAACTGAGTGACAATAAATCTGTACACACGGGTGTGACTGAGTGAACGTTATTCTATACATACGGGAATAACAGAGTGAACATAAATCTGTACACACGGGTGTGACTGAGTGACCATAAATCTGTACACACGGGTATAACTGAGTGAACATAAATCTGTACACACGGGTGTGACTGAGTGACCATAAATCTGTACACACGGGTGTGACTGAGTGACCATAAATCTGTACACACGGGTGTGACTGACTGAACATAAGTCTGTACACACGGGTATAACTGAGTGACCATAAATCTGTACACACGGGTGTGACTGACTGAACATAAGTATGTACACACGGGTATAACTGAGTGACCATAAATCTGTACACACGGGTGTGACTGAGTGAACGTTATTCTATACATACGGGAATAACAGAGTGAACATAAATCTGTACACACGGGTGTGACTGAGTGACCATAAATCTGTACACACGGGTATAACTGAGTGAACATAAATCTGTACACACGGGTGTGACTGAGTGACCATAAATCTGTACACACGGGTGTGACTGAGTGACCATAAATCTGTACACACGGGTGTGACTGACTGAACATAAGTCTGTACACACGGGTATAACTGAGTGACCATAAATCTGTACACACGGGTGTGACTGAGTGAACATAAGTCTGTACACACGGGTATAACTGAGTGACCATAAATCTGTATACACGGGTGTGACTGAGTGACCATCAATCTGTACACACGGGTATAAATGAGTGACCATAAATCTGTATACACGGGTGTGACTGAGTGACTATAAATCTGTACACACCGGTATAACTGAGTGACCATAAATCTGTACACACGGCTGTGACTGAGTGACCATAAATGTGTATACATGGGTGTGACTGAGTGACCATAAATCTGTACACACGGGTGTGACTGAGTGACCATAAATCTGTACACACGGGTGTGACTGACTGAACATAAGTCTGTACACACGGGTATAACTGAGTGACCATAAATCTGTACACACGGGTGTGTCTGAGTGACCATAAATCTGTACACACGGGTATAACTGAGTTAACATAAATCTGTACACACGGGTGTGACTGAATGACCATAAATCTGTATACACGGGTGTGACTGAGTGACCGTAAATCTGTACACACGGGTGTAACTGAGTGACCATAAGTCTGTACACACGGGTATAACTGAGTGACCATAAATCTGTACACACGGGTGTGACTGAGTGACCATAAATCTGTACACACGGGTATAACTGAGTGACCATAAATCTGTACACACGGGTGTGACTGAGTGACCATAAATCTGTACACATGGGTGTGACTGAATGACCATAAATCTGTTTACATAGGTATGACTGAGTGAGCATAACTTTGTACACACGGGTGTGACTGAGTGACCATAAATCTGTACACACGTGTATAACTGAGTGACCATAAATCTGTATACACGGGTGTGACTGATTGCCCATAAATCTGTACACAAGGGTGTGACTGAGTGACCATAAATCTGTACACACGGCTGTGACTGAGTGACCATAAATATGTACACACGGGTGTGACTGAGTGAACATAAGTCTGTACACACGGGTATAACTGACTGAACATAAATCTGTACACACGGGTGTGACTGAGTGAACATAAGTCTGTACACACGGGTATGACTGAGTGAACATAAATATGTATACACGGATATAACTGAGTGACCATAAATCTGTAGACACGGGTATAACTGAGTGACCATAAATCTGTATACACGGGTGTGACTGAGTGACCATAAATCTGTACACATGGGTATAAATGAGTGACCATAAATCTGTATACACGGGTGTGATTGAATGACCATAAATCTGTACACACGGGTATAAATGAGTGACCATAAATCTGTATACACGGGTGTGAATGAGTGACCATAAATCTGTACACACGAGTATGACTGAGTGACCATAAATCTTTATACGCGGGTGTGACTGATTGCCCATAAGTCTGTACACACGGGTATAACTGAGTGACCATAAATATGTACACACTGGTGTGACTGAGTGAACATAAGTATGTACACACGGGTAGAACTGAGTGAACATAAATCTGTATACACGGGTGTGACTGAGTGACCATAAATCTGTACACACGGGTGTGACTGAGTGAACATAAGTCTGTACACACGGGTATAACTGAGTGAGCATAAATCTGTACACACGGGTGTGACTGAGTGACCATAAATCTGTACACACGGATATAACTGAGTGACCATAAATCTGTACACACGGGTGTGACTGAGTGACCATAAATCTGTACACACCGGTGTGACTGAGTGAAAATAAGTCTGTACACACGGGTATAACTGAGTGACCATAAATCTGTACACACGGGTGTGACTGAGTGACCATAAATCTGTACACACGGGTATAACTGAGTGAACATAAATCTGTATACATGGATCTGACTGAGTGACCATAAATCTGAACACACGGGTGTGACTGAGTGAACATAAGTCTGTACACACTGGTATAACTGAGTGACCATAAATCTGTACACCTGTGTGTGACTGAGTGACCATAAATCTGTACACACGGGTGTGTCTGAGTGACCATAAATCTGTACACACGGGTATAACTGAGTTAACATAAATCTGTACACAGGGGTGTGACTGAATGACCATAAATCTGTATACACGGGTGTGACTGAGTGACCGTAAATCTGTACACACGGGTGTAACTGAGTGACCATAAGTCTGTACACACGGGTATAACTGAGTGACCATAAATCTGTACACACGGGTGTGACTGAGTGACCATAAATCTGTACACACGGGTATAACTGAATGACCATAAATCTGTACACACGGGTGTGACTGAGTGACCATAAATCTGTACACACGGGTGTGACTGAATGACCATAAATCTGTTTACATAGGTGTGACTGAGTGACCATAACTTTGTACACACGGGTGTGACTGAGTGACCATAAATCTGTACACACGTGTATAACTGAGTGACCATAAATCTGTATACACGGGTGTTACTGATTGCCCATAAATCTGTACACAAGGGTGTGACTGAGTGACCATAAATCTGTACACACGGCTGTGACTGAGTGACCATAAATTTGTACACACGGGTGTGACTGAGTGAACATAAGTCTGTACACACGGGTATAACTGACTGAACATAAATCTGTACACACGGGTGTGACTGAGTGAACATAAGTCTGTACACACAGGTATGACTGAGTGAACATAAATATGTATACACGGATATAACTGAGTGACCATAAATCTGTATACACTGGTGTGACTGAGGGACCATAAGTCTGTACACACGGGCATAACTGAGTGACCATAAATCTGTACACACGCGTGTGACTGAGTGACCATAAATCTGTACACACGGGTATAACTGAGTGACCATAAATCTGTACACACGGGTGTGACTGAGTGACCATAAATCTGTACACACGGGTATAACTGAGTGACCATAAATCTGTATACACGGGTGTGACTGAGTGACCATAAATCTGTACACACGGGTGTGATTGAATGACCATAAATCTGTACACACGGGTGTGACTGAGTGACCATAAATCTGTATACACGGGTGTGACTGAGTGACCATAAATCTGTATACACGGGTGTGACTGAGTGACCATAAATCTGTACACACGAGTATGACTGAGTGACCATAAATCTGTATACACGGGTGTGAATGAGTGACCATAAATCTGTACACACGGGTGTGACTGAGTGACCATAAATCTGTATACACGGGTGTGACTGAGTGACCATAAATCTGTACACACGAGTATGACTGAGTGACCATAAATCTGTATACACGGGTGTGACTGATTGCCCATAAGTCTGTAGACACGGGTATAACTGAGTGACCATAAATCTGTACACACGGCTGTGACTGAGTGAACATAAGTATGTACACACGGGTAGAACTGAGTGAACATAAATCTGTATACACGGGTGTGACTGAGTGACCATAAATCTGTACACACGGGTGTGACTGAGTGAACATAAGTCTGTACACACGGGTATAACTGAGTGAGCATAAATCTGTACACACGGGTGTGACTGAGTGACCATAAATCTGTACACACGGATATAACTGAGTGACCATAAATCTGTACACACGGGTGTGACTGAGTGACCATAAATCTGTACACACCGGTGTGACTGAGTGAAAATAAGTCTGTACACACGGGTATAACTGAGTGACCATAAATCTGTACACACGGGTGTGACTGAGTGACCATAAATCTGTACACACGGGTATAACTGAGTGAACATAAATCTGTATACATGGATCTGACTGAGTGACCATAAATCTGAACACACGGGTGTGACTGAGTGAACATAAGTCTGTACACACTGGTATAACTGAGTGACCATAAATCTGTACACCTGTGTGTGACTGAGTGACCATAAATCTGTACACACGGGTGTGTCTGAGTGACCATAAATCTGTACACACGGGTATAACTGAGTTAACATAAATCTGTACACAGGGGTGTGACTGAATGACCATAAATCTGTATACACGGGTGTGACTGAGTGACCGTAAATCTGTACACACGGGTGTAACTGAGTGACCATAAGTCTGTACACACGGGTATAACTGAGTGACCATAAATCTGTACACACGGGTGTGACTGAGTGACCATAAATCTGTACACACGGGTATAACTGAATGACCATAAATCTGTACACACGGGTGTGACTGAGTGACCATAAATCTGTACACACGGGTGTGACTGAATGACCATAAATCTGTTTACATAGGTGTGACTGAGTGACCATAACTTTGTACACACGGGTGTGACTGAGTGACCATAAATCTGTACACACGTGTATAACTGAGTGACCATAAATCTGTATACACGGGTGTGACTGATTGCCCATAAATCTGTACACAAGGGTGTGACTGAGTGACCATAAATCTGTACACACGGCTGTGACTGAGTGACCATAAATTTGTACACACGGGTGTGACTGAGTGAACATAAGTCTGTACACACGGGTATAACTGACTGAACATAAATCTGTACACACGGGTGTGACTGAGTGACCATAAATCTGTACACACGGGTATAACTGAGTGACCATAAATCTGTATACACGGGTGTGACTGAGTGACCATAAATCTGTACACACGGGTGTGATTGAATGACCATAAATCTGTACACACGGGTGTGATTGAATGACCATAAATCTGAATACACGGGGGTGACTGAGTGACCATAAATCTGTATACACGGGTGTGAATGAGTGACCATAAATCTGTACACACGAGTATGACTGAGTGACCATAAATCTGTATACACGGGTGTGACTGATTGCCCATAAGTCTGTAGACACGGGTATAACTGAGTGACCATAAATCTGTACACACGGCTGTGACTGAGTGACCATAAATATGTACACACGGGTGTGACTGAGTGAACATAAGTATGTACACACGGGTAGAACTGTGTGAACATAAATCTGTATACACGGGTGTAACTGAGTGACCATAAATCTGTACACACGGGTGTGACTGAGTGAACATAAGTCTGTACACACGGGTATAACTGAGTGAGCATAAATCTGTACACACGGGTGTGACTGAGTGACCATAAATCTGTACACACGGATATAACTGAGTGACCATAAATCTGTACACACGGGTGTGACTGAGTGACCATAAATCTGTACACACGGGTATAACTGAGTGAACATAAATCTGTATACATGGGTCTGACTGAGTGACCATAAATCTGAACACACGGGTGTGACTGAGTGAACATAAGTCTGTACACATGGGTATAACTGAGTGACCATAAATCTGTACACCCGTGTGTCACTGAGTGACCATAAATCTGTACACCTGTGTGTGACTGAGTGACCATAAATCTGTACACACGGGTGTGTCTGAGTGACCATAAATCTGTACACACGGGTATAACTGAGTTAACATAAATCTGTACACACGGGTGTGACTGAATGACCATAAATCTGTATACACGGGTGTGACTGAGTGACCGTAAATCTGTACACACGGGTGTAACTGAGTGACCATAAGTATGTACACACGGGTATAACTGAGTGACCATAAATCTGTACACACGGGTGTGACTGAGTGACCATAAATCTGTACACACGGGTATAACTGAGTGACCATAAATCTGTACACACGGGTGTGACTGAGTGACCATAAGTCTGTACACACGGGTATAACTGAGTGAGCATAAATCTGTACACACGGGTGTGACTGAGTGACCATAAATCTGTACACACGGATATAACTGAGTGACCATAAATCTGTACACACGGGTGTGACTGAGTGACCATAAATCTGTACACACCGGTGTGACTGAGTGAAAATAAGTCTGTACACACGGGTATAACTGAGTGACCATAAATCTGTACACACGGGTGTGACTGAGTGACCATAAATCTGTACACACGGGTATAACTGAGTGAACATAAATCTGTATACATGGATCTGACTGAGTGACCATAAATCTGAACACACGGGTGTGACTGAGTGAACATAAGTCTGTACACACTGGTATAACTGAGTGACCATAAATCTGTACACCTGTGTGTGACTGAGTGACCATAAATCTGTACACACGGGTGTGTCTGAGTGACCATAAATCTGTACACACGGGTATAACTGAGTTAACATAAATCTGTACACAGGGGTGTGACTGAATGACCATAAATCTGTATACACGGGTGTGACTGAGTGACCGTAAATCTGTACACACGGGTGTAACTGAGTGACCATAAGTCTGTACACACGGGTATAACTGAGTGACCATAAATCTGTACACACGGGTGTGACTGAGTGACCATAAATCTGTACACACGGGTGTGCCTGAGAGACCATGAGTCTGTACACACGGCTATAACTGAGTGACCATAACTCTGTACACACGGATATAACTGATTGACCATAAATCTGTACATACGGGAATAACTGAGTGACCATAAATCTGTACACACGGCTGTGACTGAGTGACCATAAATGTGTATACACGGGTGTGACTGAGTGACCATAAATCTGTACACACGGGTGTGACTGAGTGACCATAAATCTGTACACATGGGTGTGACTGAGTGACCATAAATCTGTACACACGGTTGTGACTGAGTGACTATAACTGTGTACACACGGGTGTGACTGAGTGACCATAAATCTGTACACACGGGTGTGACTGAGTGACCATAAATCTGTACACATGGGTGTGACTGAGTGACCATAAATCTGTATACACGGGTGTGACTGAGTGACCATAAGTCTGTACACACGGGTATAACTGAGTGACCATAAATCTGTACACACGGGTGTGACTGAGTGAACGTTATTCTATACATACGGGAATAACAGAGTGAACATAAATCTGTACACACGGGTATAACTGAGTGAACATAAATCTGTACACACGGGTGTGACTGAGTGACCATAAATCTGTACACACGGGTGTGACTGAGTGACCATAAATCTGTACACACGGGTGTGACTGACTGAACATAAGTCTGTACACACGGGTATAACTGAGTGACCATAAATCTGTACACACGGGTGTGACTGACTGAACATAAGTATGTACACACGGGTATAACTGAGTGACCATAAATCTGTACACACGGGTGTGACTGAGTGAACGTTATTCTATACATACGGGAATAACAGAGTGAACATAAATCTGTACACACGGGTGTGACTGAGTGACCATAAATCTGTACACACGGGTATAACTGAGTGAACATAAATCTGTACACACGGGTGTGACTGAGTGACCATAAATCTGTACACACGGGTGTGACTGAGTGACCATAAATCTGTACACACCGGTATAACTGAGTGACCATAAATCTGTACACACGGCTGTGACTGAGTGACCATAAATCTGAACACACGGGTGTGACTGAGTGACTATAAATCTGTACACACCGGTATAACTGAGTGACCATAAATCTGTATACACGGGTGTGACTGAGTGACTATAAATCTGTACACACCGGTATAACTGAGTGACCATAAATCTGTACACACGGCTGTGACTGAGTGACCATAAATGTGTATACATGGGTGTGACTGAGTGACCATAAATCTGTACACACGGGTGTGACTGAGTGAACATAAATCTGTACACACGGGTGTGACTGACTGAACATAAGTCTGTACACACGGGTATAACTGAGTGACCATAAATCTGTACACACGGGTGTGTCTGAGTGACCATAAATCTGTACACACGGGTATAACTGAGTTAACATAAATCTGTACACACGGGTGTGACTGAATGACCATAAATCTGTATACACGGGTGTGACTGAGTGACCGTAAATCTGTACACACGGGTGTAACTGAGTGACCATAAGTCTGTACACACGGGTATAACTGAGTGACCATAAATCTGTACACACGGGTGTGACTGAGTGACCATAAATCTGTACACACGGGTATAACTGAGTGACCATAAATCTGTACACACGGGTGTGACTGAGTGACCATAAATCTGTACACACGGGTGTGACTGAATGACCATAAATCTGTTTACATAGGTATGACTGAGTGAGCATAACTTTGTACACACGGGTGTGACTGAGTGACCATAAATCTGTACACACGTGTATAACTGAGTGACCATAAATCTGTATACACGGATGTGACTGATTGCCCATAAATCTGTACACAAGGGTGTGACTGAGTGACCATAAATCTGTACACACGGCTGTGACTGAGTGACCATAAATATGTACACACGGGTGTGACTGAGTGAACATAAGTCTGTACACACGGGTATAACTGACTGAACATAAATCTGTACACACGGGTGTGACTGAGTGAACATAAGTCTGTACACACGGGTATGACTGAGTGAACATAAATATGTATACACGAGTGTGTCTGAGTGACAATAAATCTGTACACACGGGTATAACTGAGTGAACATAAATCTGTACACACGGGTGTGACTGAGTGACCATAAATCTGTACACACGGGTGTGACTGAGTGACCATAAATCTGTACACACGGGTATAACTGAGTGAACATAAATCTGTATACATGGATCTGACTGAGTGACCATAAATCTGAACACACGGGTGTGACTGAGTGAACATAAGTCTGTACACACTGGTATAACTGAGTGACCATAAATCTGTACACCTGTGTGTGACTGAGTGACCATAAATCTGTACACACGGGTGTGTCTGAGTGACCATAAATCTGTACACACGGGTATAACTGAGTTAACATAAATCTGTACACAGGGGTGTGACTGAATGACCATAAATCTGTATACACGGGTGTGACTGAGTGACCGTAAATCTGTACACACGGGTGTAACTGAGTGACCATAAGTCTGTACACACGGGTATAACTGAGTGACCATAAATCTGTACACACGGGTGTGACTGAGTGACCATAAATCTGTACACACGGGTATAACTGAATGACCATAAATCTGTACACACGGGTGTGACTGAGTGACCATAAATCTGTACACACGGGTGTGACTGAATGACCATAAATCTGTTTACATAGGTGTGACTGAGTGACCATAACTTTGTACACACGGGTGTGACTGAGTGACCATAAATCTGTACACACGTGTATAACTGAGTGACCATAAATCTGTATACACGGGTGTGACTGATTGCCCATAAATCTGTACACAAGGGTGTGACTGAGTGACCATAAATCTGTACACACGGCTGTGACTGAGTGACCATAAATTTGTACACACGGGTGTGACTGAGTGAACATAAGTCTGTACACACGGGTATAACTGACTGAACATAAATCTGTACACACGGGTGTGACTGAGTGACCATAAATCTGTACACACGGGTATAACTGAGTGACCATAAATCTGTATACACGGGTGTGACTGAGTGACCATAAATCTGTACACACGGGTGTGATTGAATGACCATAAATCTGTACACACGGGTGTGATTGAATGACCATAAATCTGAATACACGGGGGTGACTGAGTGACCATAAATCTGTATACACGGGTGTGAATGAGTGACCATAAATCTGTACACACGAGTATGACTGAGTGACCATAAATCTGTATACACGGGTGTGACTGATTGCCCATAAGTCTGTAGACACGGGTATAACTGAGTGACCATAAATCTGTACACACGGCTGTGACTGAGTGACCATAAATATGTACACACGGGTGTGACTGAGTGAACATAAGTATGTACACACGGGTAGAACTGTGTGAACATAAATCTGTATACACGGGTGTAACTGAGTGACCATAAATCTGTACACACGGGTGTGACTGAGTGAACATAAGTCTGTACACACGGGTATAACTGAGTGAGCATAAATCTGTACACACGGGTGTGACTGAGTGACCATAAATCTGTACACACGGATATAACTGAGTGACCATAAATCTGTACACACGGGTGTGACTGAGTGACCATAAATCTGTACACACGGGTATAACTGAGTGAACATAAATCTGTATACATGGGTCTGACTGAGTGACCATAAATCTGAACACACGGGTGTGACTGAGTGAACATAAGTCTGTACACATGGGTATAACTGAGTGACCATAAATCTGTACACCCGTGTGTCACTGAGTGACCATAAATCTGTACACCTGTGTGTGACTGAGTGACCATAAATCTGTACACACGGGTGTGTCTGAGTGACCATAAATCTGTACACACGGGTATAACTGAGTTAACATAAATCTGTACACACGGGTGTGACTGAATGACCATAAATCTGTATACACGGGTGTGACTGAGTGACCGTAAATCTGTACACACGGGTGTAACTGAGTGACCATAAGTATGTACACACGGGTATAACTGAGTGACCATAAATCTGTACACACGGGTGTGACTGAGTGACCATAAATCTGTACACACGGGTATAACTGAGTGACCATAAATCTGTACACACGGGTGTGACTGAGTGACCATAAGTCTGTACACACGGGTATAACTGAGTGAGCATAAATCTGTACACACGGGTATAACTGAGTGACCATAAATCTGTACACACGGGTGTGACTGAGTGACCATAAATCTGTACACACGGCTGTGACTGAGTGACCATAAATATGTACACACGGGTGTGACTGAGTGAACATAAGTCTGTACACACGGGTATAACTGACTGAACATAAATCTGTACACACGGGTGTGACTGAGTGAACATAAGTCTGTACACACGGGTATGACTGAGTGAACATAAATATGTATACACGAGTGTGTCTGAGTGACAATAAATCTGTACACACGGGTATAACTGAGTGAACATAAATCTGTACACACGGGTGTGACTGAGTGACCATAAATCTGTACACACGGGTGTGACTGAGTGACCAAAAATCTGTACACACGGGTGTGACTGAATGACCATAAATCTGTTTACATGGGTGTGACTGAGTGACCATAAATCTGTACACCCGGGTGTGACTGAGTGACCATAAATCTGTACACACGTGTATAACTGAGTGACCATAAATCTGTACACACGGGTGTGACTGAGAGACCATAAGTCTGTACACACGGCTATAACTGAGTGACCATAAATCTGTACACACGGGGGTGACTGAGTGACCATAAGTCTGTACACACGGGTGTGACTGAGTAACCAAAAATCTGTACACACGGATATAACTGAGTGACCATAAATCTGTACACACGGCTGTGACTGAGTGACCATAAATCTGTATACACAGGTATGACTGAGTGACCATAAATCTGTACACACGGGTGTGACTGAGTGACCATAAATCTGTACACACGGGTGTGACTGACTGAACATAAGTCTGTACACACGGGTATAACTGAGTGACCATAAATCTGTACACACGGGTGTGACTGACTGAACATAAGTCTGTACACACGGGTATAACTGAGTGACCATAAATCTGTACACACGGGTGTGACTGAGTGTCCATAAATCTGTATACACGGGTGTGACTGAGTGACCATAAATCTGTATACACGGGTGTGACTGAGTGACCATAAATCTGTACACACGGGTGTGCCTGAGAGACCATGAGTCTGTACACACGGATATAACTGATTGACCATAAATCTGTACATACGGGAATAACTGAGTGACCATAAATCTGTACACACGGCTGTGACTGAGTGACCATAAATGTGTATACACGGGTGTGACTGAGTGACCATAAATCTGTACACACGGGTGTGACTGAGTGACCATAAATCTGTACACATGGGTGTGACTGAGTGACCATAAATCTGTACACACGGCTGTGACTGAGTGACTATAACTGTGTACACACGGGTGTGACTGAGTGACCATAAATCTGTACACACGGGTGTGACTGAGTGACCATAAATCTGTACACATGGGTGTGACTGAGTGACCATAAATCTGTATACACGGGTGTGACTGAGTGACCATAAGTCTGTACACACGGGTATAACTGAGTGACAATAAATCTGTACACACGGGTGTGACTGAGTGAACGTTATTCTATACATACGGGAATAACAGAGTGAACATAAATCTGTACACACGGGTGTGACTGAGTGACCATAAATCTGTACACACGGGTATAACTGAGTGAACATAAATCTGTACACACGGGTGTGACTGAGTGACCATAAATCTGTACACACGGGTGTGACTGAGTGACCATAAATCTGTACACACGGGTGTGACTGACTGAACATAAGTCTGTACACACGGGTATAACTGAGTGACCATAAATCTGTACACACGGGTGTGACTGACTGAACATAAGTATGTACACACGGGTATAACTGAGTGACCATAAATCTGTACACACGGGTGTGACTGAGTGAACGTTATTCTATACATACGGGAATAACAGAGTGAACATAAATCTGTACACACGGGTGTGACTGAGTGACCATAAATCTGTACACACGGGTATAACTGAGTGAACATAAATCTGTACACACGGGTGTGACTGAGTGACCATAAATCTGTACACACGGGTGTGACTGAGTGACCATAAATCTGTACACACGGGTGTGACTGACTGAACATAAGTCTGTACACACGGGTATAACTGAGTGACCATAAATCTGTACACACGGGTGTGACTGAGTGAACATAAGTCTGTACACACGGGTATAACTGAGTGACCATAAATCTGTATACACGGGTGTGACTGAGTGACCATCAATCTGTACACACGGGTATAAATGAGTGACCATAAATCTGTATACACGGGTGTGACTGAGTGACTATAAATCTGTACACACCGGTATAACTGAGTGACCATAAATCTGTACACACGGCTGTGACTGAGTGACCATAAATGTGTATACATGGGTGTGACTGAGTGACCATAAATCTGTACACACGGGTGTGACTGAGTGACCATAAATCTGTACACACGGGTGTGACTGACTGAACATAAGTCTGTACACACGGGTATAACTGAGTGACCATAAATCTGTACACACGGGTGTGTCTGAGTGACCATAAATCTGTACACACGGGTATAACTGAGTTAACATAAATCTGTACACACGGGTGTGACTGAATGACCATAAATCTGTATACACGGGTGTGACTGAGTGACCGTAAATCTGTACACACGGGTGTAACTGAGTGACCATAAGTCTGTACACACGGGTATAACTGAGTGACCATAAATCTGTACACACGGGTGTGACTGAGTGACCATAAATCTGTACACACGGGTATAACTGAGTGACCATAAATCTGTACACACGGGTGTGACTGAGTGACCATAAATCTGTACACATGGGTGTGACTGAATGACCATAAATCTGTTTACATAGGTATGACTGAGTGAGCATAACTTTGTACACACGGGTGTGACTGAGTGACCATAAATCTGTACACACGTGTATAACTGAGTGACCATAAATCTGTATACACGGGTGTGACTGATTGCCCATAAATCTGTACACAAGGGTGTGACTGAGTGACCATAAATCTGTACACACGGCTGTGACTGAGTGACCATAAATATGTACACACGGGTGTGACTGAGTGAACATAAGTCTGTACACACGGGTATAACTGACTGAACATAAATCTGTACACACGGGTGTGACTGAGTGAACATAAGTCTGTACACACGGGTATGACTGAGTGAACATAAATATGTATACACGGATATAACTGAGTGACCATAAATCTGTAGACACGGGTATAACTGAGTGACCATAAATCTGTATACACGGGTGTGACTGAGTGACCATAAATCTGTACACATGGGTATAAATGAGTGACCATAAATCTGTATACACGGGTGTGATTGAATGACCATAAATCTGTACACACGGGTATAAATGAGTGACCATAAATCTGTATACACGGGTGTGAATGAGTGACCATAAATCTGTACACACGAGTATGACTGAGTGACCATAAATCTTTATACGCGGGTGTGACTGATTGCCCATAAGTCTGTACACACGGGTATAACTGAGTGACCATAAATATGTACACACTGGTGTGACTGAGTGAACATAAGTATGTACACACGGGTAGAACTGAGTGAACATAAATCTGTATACACGGGTGTGACTGAGTGACCATAAATCTGTACACACGGGTGTGACTGAGTGAACATAAGTCTGTACACACGGGTATAACTGAGTGAGCATAAATCTGTACACACGGGTGTGACTGAGTGACCATAAATCTGTACACACGGATATAACTGAGTGACCATAAATCTGTACACACGGGTGTGACTGAGTGACCATAAATCTGTACACACCGGTGTGACTGAGTGAAAATAAGTCTGTACACACGGGTATAACTGAGTGACCATAAATCTGTACACACGGGTGTGACTGAGTGACCATAAATCTGTACACACGGGTATAACTGAGTGAACATAAATCTGTATACATGGATCTGACTGAGTGACCATAAATCTGAACACACGGGTGTGACTGAGTGAACATAAGTCTGTACACACTGGTATAACTGAGTGACCATAAATCTGTACACCTGTGTGTGACTGAGTGACCATAAATCTGTACACACGGGTGTGTCTGAGTGACCATAAATCTGTACACACGGGTATAACTGAGTTAACATAAATCTGTACACAGGGGTGTGACTGAATGACCATAAATCTGTATACACGGGTGTGACTGAGTGACCGTAAATCTGTACACACGGGTGTAACTGAGTGACCATAAGTCTGTACACACGGGTATAACTGAGTGACCATAAATCTGTACACACGGGTGTGACTGAGTGACCATAAATCTGTACACACGGGTATAACTGAATGACCATAAATCTGTACACACGGGTGTGACTGAGTGACCATAAATCTGTACACACGGGTGTGACTGAATGACCATAAATCTGTTTACATAGGTGTGACTGAGTGACCATAACTTTGTACACACGGGTGTGACTGAGTGACCATAAATCTGTACACACGTGTATAACTGAGTGACCATAAATCTGTATACACGGGTGTTACTGATTGCCCATAAATCTGTACACAAGGGTGTGACTGAGTGACCATAAATCTGTACACACGGCTGTGACTGAGTGACCATAAATTTGTACACACGGGTGTGACTGAGTGAACATAAGTCTGTACACACGGGTATAACTGACTGAACATAAATCTGTACACACGGGTGTGACTGAGTGAACATAAGTCTGTACACACAGGTATGACTGAGTGAACATAAATATGTATACACGGATATAACTGAGTGACCATAAATCTGTATACACTGGTGTGACTGAGGGACCATAAGTCTGTACACACGGGCATAACTGAGTGACCATAAATCTGTACACACGCGTGTGACTGAGTGACCATAAATCTGTACACACGGGTATAACTGAGTGACCATAAATCTGTACACACGGGTGTGACTGAGTGACCATAAATCTGTACACACGGGTATAACTGAGTGACCATAAATCTGTATACACGGGTGTGACTGAGTGACCATAAATCTGTACACACGGGTGTGATTGAATGACCATAAATCTGTACACACGGGTGTGACTGAGTGACCATAAATCTGTATACACGGGTGTGACTGAGTGACCATAAATCTGTATACACGGGTGTGACTGAGTGACCATAAATCTGTACACACGAGTATGACTGAGTGACCATAAATCTGTATACACGGGTGTGAATGAGTGACCATAAATCTGTACACACGGGTGTGACTGAGTGACCATAAATCTGTATACACGGGTGTGACTGAGTGACCATAAATCTGTACACACGAGTATGACTGAGTGACCATAAATCTGTATACACGGGTGTGACTGATTGCCCATAAGTCTGTAGACACGGGTATAACTGAGTGACCATAAATCTGTACACACGGCTGTGACTGAGTGACCATAAATATGTACACACGGGTGTGACTGAGTGAACATAAGTATGTACACACGGGTAGAACTGTGTGAACATAAATCTGTATACACGGGTGTAACTGAGTGACCATAAATCTGTACACACGGGTGTGACTGAGTGAACATAAGTCTGTACACACGGGTATAACTGAGTGAGCATAAATCTGTACACACGGGTGTGACTGAGTGACCATAAATCTGTACACACGGATATAACTGAGTGACCATAAATCTGTACACACGGGTGTGACTGAGTGACCATAAATCTGTACACACCGGTGTGACTGAGTGAAAATAAGTCTGTACACACGGGTATAACTGAGTGACCATAAATCTGTACACACGGGTGTGACTGAGTGACCATAAATCTGTACACACGGGTATAACTGAGTGAACATAAATCTGTATACATGGGTCTGACTGAGTGACCATAAATCTGAACACACGGGTGTGACTGAGTGAACATAAGTCTGTACACATGGGTATAACTGAGTGACCATAAATCTGTACACCCGTGTGTCACTGAGTGACCATAAATCTGTACACCTGTGTGTGACTGAGTGACCATAAATCTGTACACACGGGTGTGTCTGAGTGACCATAAATCTGTACACACGGGTATAACTGAGTTAACATAAATCTGTACACACGGGTGTGACTGAATGACCATAAATCTGTATACACGGGTGTGACTGAGTGACCGTAAATCTGTACACACGGGTGTAACTGAGTGACCATAAGTATGTACACACGGGTATAACTGAGTGACCATAAATCTGTACACACGGGTGTGACTGAGTGACCATAAATCTGTACACACGGGTATAACTGAGTGACCATAAATCTGTACACACGGGTGTGACTGAGTGACCATAAGTCTGTACACACGGGTATAACTGAGTGAGCATAAATCTGTACACACGGGTGTGACTGAGTGACCATAAATCTGTACACACGGATATAACTGAGTGACCATAAATCTGTACACACGGGTGTGACTGAGTGACCATAAATCTGTACACACCGGTGTGACTGAGTGAAAATAAGTCTGTACACACGGGTATAACTGAGTGACCATAAATCTGTACACACGGGTGTGACTGAGTGACCATAAATCTGTACACACGGGTGTGACTGAGTGACCATAAATCTGTACACACGGATATAACTGAGTGACCATAAATCTGTACACACGGGTGTGACTGAGTGACCATAAATCTGTACACACCGGTGTGACTGAGTGAAAATAAGTCTGTACACACGGGTATAACTGAGTGACCATAAATCTGTACACACGGGTATAACTGAGTGAACATAAATCTGTATACATGGATCTGACTGAGTGACCATAAATCTGAACACACGGGTGTGACTGAGTGAACATAAGTCTGTACACACTGGTATAACTGAGTGACCATAAATCTGTACACCTGTGTGTGACTGAGTGACCATAAATCTGTACACACGGGTGTGTCTGAGTGACCATAAATCTGTACACACGGGTATAACTGAGTTAACATAAATCTGTACACAGGGGTGTGACTGAATGACCATAAATCTGTATACACGGGTGTGACTGAGTGACCGTAAATCTGTACACACGGGTGTAACTGAGTGACCATAAGTCTGTACACACGGGTATAACTGAGTGACCATAAATCTGTACACACGGGTGTGACTGAGTGACCATAAATCTGTACACACGGGTATAACTGAATGACCATAAATCTGTACACACGGGTGTGACTGAGTGACCATAAATCTGTACACACGGGTATGACTGAATGACCATAAATCTGTTTACATAGGTGTGACTGAGTGACCATAACTTTGTACACACGGGTGTGACTGAGTGACCATAAATCTGTACACACGTGTATAACTGAGTGACCATAAATCTGTATACACGGGTGTGACTGATTGCCCATAAATCTGTACACAAGGGTGTGACTGAGTGACCATAAATCTGTACACACGGCTGTGACTGAGTGACCATAAATTTGTACACACGGGTGTGACTGAGTGAACATAAGTCTGTACACACGGGTATAACTGACTGAACATAAATCTGTACACACGGGTGTGACTGAGTGAACATAAGTCTGTACACACAGGTATGACTGAGTGAACATAAATATGTATACACGGATATAACTGAGTGACCATAAATCTGTATACACTGGTGTGACTGAGGGACCATAAGTCTGTACACACGGGCATAACTGAGTGACCATAAATCTGTACACACGCGTGTGACTGAGTGACCATAAATCTGTACACACGGGTATAACTGAGTGACCATAAATCTGTACACACGGGTGTGACTGAGTGACCATAAATCTGTACACACGGGTATAACTGAGTGACCATAAATCTGTATACACGGGTGTGACTGAGTGACCATAAATCTGTACACACGGGTGTGATTGAATGACCATAAATCTGTACACACGGGTGTGACTGAGTGACCATAAATCTGTATACACGGGTGTGAATGAGTGACCATAAATCTGTACACACGGGTATAACTGAGTGATCATAAATCTGTATACACGGGTGTGATTGAATGACCATAAATCTGTACACACGGGGGTGACTGAGTGACCATAAATCTGTATACACGGGTGTGAATGAGTGACCATAAATCTGTACACACGAGTATGACTGAGTGACCATAAATCTGTATACACGGGTGTGACTGATTGCCCATAAGTCTGTAGACACGGGTATAACTGAGTGACCATAAATCTGTACACACGGCTGTGACTGAGTGACCATAAATATGTACACACGGGTGTGACTGAGTGAACATAAGTATGTACACACGGGTAGAACTGTGTGAACATAAATCTGTATACACGGGTGTAACTGAGTGACCATAAATCTGTACACACGGGTGTGACTGAGTGAACATAAGTCTGTACACACGGGTATAACTGAGTGAGCATAAATCTGTACACACGGGTGTGACTGAGTGACCATAAATCTGTACACACGGATATAACTGAGTGACCATAAATCTGTACACACGGGTGTGACTGAGTGACCATAAATCTGTACACACCGGTGTGACTGAGTGAAAATAAGTCTGTACACACGGGTATAACTGAGTGACCATAAATCTGTACACACGGGTGTGACTGAGTGACCATAAATCTGTACACACGGGTATAACTGAGTGAACATAAATCTGTATACATGGGTCTGACTGAGTGACCATAAATCTGAACACACGGGTGTGACTGAGTGAACATAAGTCTGTACACATGGGTATAACTGAGTGACCATAAATCTGTACACCTGTGTGTGACTGAGTGACCATAAATCTGTACACACGGGTGTGTCTGAGTGACCATAAATCTGTACACACGGGTATAACTGAGTTAACATAAATCTGTACACAGGGGTGTGACTGAATGACCATAAATCTGTATACACGGGTGTGACTGAGTGACCGTAAATCTGTACACACGGGTGTAACTGAGTGACCATAAGTCTGTACACACGGGTATAACTGAGTGACCATAAATCTGTACACACGGGTGTGACTGAGTGACCATAAATCTGTACACACGGGTATAACTGAATGACCATAAATCTGTACACACGGGTGTGACTGAGTGACCATAAATCTGTACACACGGGTGTGACTGAATGACCATAAATCTGTTTACATAGGTGTGACTGAGTGACCATAACTTTGTACACACGGGTGTGACTGAGTGACCATAAATCTGTACACACGTGTATAACTGAGTGACCATAAATCTGTATACACGGGTGTGACTGATTGCCCATAAATCTGTACACAAGGGTGTGACTGAGTGACCATAAATCTGTACACACGGCTGTGACTGAGTGACCATAAATTTGTACACACGGGTGTGACTGAGTGAACATAAGTCTGTACACACGGGTATAACTGACTGAACATAAATCTGTACACACGGGTGTGACTGAGTGAACATAAGTCTGTACACACAGGTATGACTGAGTGAACATAAATATGTATACACGGATATAACTGAGTGACCATAAATCTGTATACACTGGTGTGACTGAGGGACCATAAGTCTGTACACACGGGCATAACTGAGTGACCATAAATCTGTACACACGCGTGTGACTGAGTGACCATAAATCTGTACACACGGGTATAACTGAGTGACCATAAATCTGTACACACGGGTGTGACTGAGTGACCATAAATCTGTACACACGGGTATAACTGAGTGACCATAAATCTGTATACACGGGTGTGACTGAGTGACCATAAATCTGTACACACGGGTGTGATTGAATGACCATAAATCTGTACACACGGGTGTGACTGAGTGACCATAAATCTGTATACACGGGTGTGAATGAGTGACCATAAATCTGTACACACGGGTATAACTGAGTGACCATAAATCTGTACACACGGGGGTGACTGAGTGACCATAAATCTGTATACACGGGTGTGAATGAGTGACCATAAATCTGTACACACGAGTATGACTGAGTGACCATAAATCTGTATACACGGGTGTGACTGATTGCCCATAAGTCTGTAGACACGGGTATAACTGAGTGACCATAAATCTGTACACACGGCTGTGACTGAGTGACCATAAATATGTACACACGGGTGTGACTGAGTGAACATAAGTATGTACACACGGGTAGAACTGTGTGAACATAAATCTGTATACACGGGTGTAACTGAGTGACCATAAATCTGTACACACGGGTGTGACTGAGTGATCATAAGTCTGTACACACGGGTATAACTGAGTGAGCATAAATCTGTACACACGGGTGTGACTGAGTGACCATAAATCTGTACACACGGATATAACTGAGTGACCATAAATCTGTACACACGGGTGTGACTGAGTGACCATAAATCTGTACACACCGGTGTGACTGAGTGAAAATAAGTCTGTACACACGGGTATAACTGAGTGACCATAAATCTGTACACACGGGTGTGACTGAGTGACCATAAATCTGTACACACGGGTATAACTGAGTGAACATAAATCTGTATACATGGGTCTGACTGAGTGACCATAAATCTGAACACACGGGTGTGACTGAGTGAACATAAGTCTGTACACATGGGTATAACTGAGTGACCATAAATCTGTACACCCGTGTGTCACTGAGTGACCATAAATCTGTACACCTGTGTGTGACTGAGTGACCGTAAATCTGTATACACGGGTGTGACTGAGTGACCGTAAATCTGTACACACGGGTGTAACTGAGTGACCATAAGTCTGTACACACGGGTATAACTGAGTGACCATAAATCTGTACACACGGGTATAACTGAGTGATCATAAATCTGTATACACGGGTGTGATTGAATGACCATAAATCTGTACACACGGGGGTGACTGAGTGACCATAAATCTGTATACACGGGTGTGAATGAGTGACCATAAATCTGTACACACGAGTATGACTGAGTGACCATAAATCTGTATACACGGGTGTGACTGATTGCCCATAAGTCTGTAGACACGGGTATAACTGAGTGACCATAAATCTGTACACACGGCTGTGACTGAGTGACCATAAATATGTACACACGGGTGTGACTGAGTGAACATAAGTATGTACACACGGGTAGAACTGTGTGAACATAAATCTGTATACACGGGTGTAACTGAGTGACCATAAATCTGTACACACGGGTGTGACTGAGTGAACATAAGTCTGTACACACGGGTATAACTGAGTGAGCATAAATCTGTACACACGGGTGTGACTGAGTGACCATAAATCTGTACACACGGATATAACTGAGTGACCATAAATCTGTACACACGGGTGTGACTGAGTGACCATAAATCTGTACACACCGGTGTGACTGAGTGAAAATAAGTCTGTACACACGGGTATAACTGAGTGACCATAAATCTGTACACACGGGTGTGACTGAGTGACCATAAATCTGTACACACGGGTATAACTGAGTGAACATAAATCTGTACACCTGTGTGTGACTGAGTGACCATAAATCTGTACACACGGGTGTGTCTGAGTGACCATAAATCTGTACACACGGGTATAACTGAGTTAACATAAATCTGTACACAGGGGTGTGACTGAATGACCATAAATCTGTATACACGGGTGTGACTGAGTGACCGTAAATCTGTACACACGGGTGTAACTGAGTGACCATAAGTCTGTACACACGGGTATAACTGAGTGACCATAAATCTGTACACACGGGTGTGACTGAGTGACCATAAATCTGTACACACGGGTATAACTGAATGACCATAAATCTGTACACACGGGTGTGACTGAGTGACCATAAATCTGTACACACGGGTGTGACTGAATGACCATAAATCTGTTTACATAGGTGTGACTGAGTGACCATAACTTTGTACACACGGGTGTGACTGAGTGACCATAAATCTGTACACACGTGTATAACTGAGTGACCATAAATCTGTATACACGGGTGTGACTGATTGCCCATAAATCTGTACACAAGGGTGTGACTGAGTGACCATAAATCTGTACACACGGCTGTGACTGAGTGACCATAAATTTGTACACACGGGTGTGACTGAGTGAACATAAGTCTGTACACACGGGTATAACTGACTGAACATAAATCTGTACACACGGGTGTGACTGAGTGAACATAAGTCTGTACACACAGGTATGACTGAGTGAACATAAATATGTATACACGGATATAACTGAGTGACCATAAATCTGTATACACTGGTGTGACTGAGGGACCATAAGTCTGTACACACGGGCATAACTGAGTGACCATAAATCTGTACACACGCGTGTGACTGAGTGACCATAAATCTGTACACACGGGTATAACTGAGTGACCATAAATCTGTACACACGGGTGTGACTGAGTGACCATAAATCTGTACACACGGGTATAACTGAGTGACCATAAATCTGTATACACGGGTGTGACTGAGTGACCATAAATCTGTACACACGGGTGTGATTGAATGACCATAAATCTGTACACACGGGTGTGACTGAGTGACCATAAATCTGTATACACGGGTGTGAATGAGTGACCATAAATCTGTACACACGGGTATAACTGAGTGACCATAAATCTGTACACACGGGGGTGACTGAGTGACCATAAATCTGTATACACGGGTGTGAATGAGTGACCATAAATCTGTACACACGAGTATGACTGAGTGACCATAAATCTGTATACACGGGTGTGACTGATTGCCCATAAGTCTGTAGACACGGGTATAACTGAGTGACCATAAATCTGTACACACGGCTGTGACTGAGTGACCATAAATATGTACACACGGGTGTGACTGAGTGAACATAAGTATGTACACACGGGTAGAACTGTGTGAACATAAATCTGTATACACGGGTGTAACTGAGTGACCATAAATCTGTACACACGGGTGTGACTGAGTGAACATAAGTCTGTACACACGGGTATAACTGAGTGAGCATAAATCTGTACACACGGGTGTGACTGAGTGACCATAAATCTGTACACACGGATATAACTGAGTGACCATAAATCTGTACACACGGGTGTGACTGAGTGACCATAAATCTGTACACACCGGTGTGACTGAGTGAAAATAAGTCTGTACACACGGGTATAACTGAGTGACCATAAATCTGTACACACGGGTGTGACTGAGTGACCATAAATCTGTACACACGGGTATAACTGAGTGAACATAAATCTGTACACACGGGTATAACTGAGTGAACATAAATCTGTATACATGGATCTGACTGAGTGACCATAAATCTGAACACACGGGTGTGACTGAGTGAACATAAGTCTGTACACATGGGTATAACTGAGTGACCATAAATCTGTACACCCGTGTGTCACTGAGTGACCATAAATCTGTACACCTGTGTGTGACTGAGTGACCATAAATCTGTACACACGGGTGTGTCTGAGTGACCATAAATCTGTACACACGGGTATAACTGAGTTAACATAAATCTGTACACACGGGTGTGACTGAATGACCATAAATCTGTATACACGGGTGTGACTGAGTGACCGTAAATCTGTACACACGGGTGTAACTGAGTGACCATAAGTATGTACACACGGGTATAACTGAGTGACCATAAATCTGTACACACGGGTGTGACTGAGTGACCATAAATCTGTACACACGGGTATAACTGAGTGACCATAAATCTGTACACACGGGTGTGACTGAGTGACCATAAGTCTGTACACACGGGTATAACTGAGTGAGCATAAATCTGTACACACGGGTGTGACTGAGTGACCATAAATCTGTACACACGGATATAACTGAGTGACCATAAATCTGTACACACCGGTGTGACTGAGTGAAAATAAGTCTGTACACACGGGTATAACTGAGTGACCATAAATCTGTACACACGGGTGTGACTGAGTGACCATAAATCTGTACACACGGGTATAACTGAGTGAACATAAATCTGTATACATGGATCTGACTGAGTGACCATAAATCTGAACACACGGGTGTGACTGAGTGAACATAAGTCTGTACACACGGGTATAACTGAGTGACCATAAATCTGTACACCTGTGTGTGACTGAGTGACCATAAATCTGTACACACGGGTGTGTCTGAGTGACCATAAATCTGTACACACGGGTATAACTGAGTTAACATAAATCTGTACACATGGGTATAAATGAGTGACGATAAATCTGTATACACGGGTGTGAATGAGTGACCATAAATCTGTACACACGGGTGTGACTGATTGCCCATAAGTCTGTACACACGGGTATAACTGAGTGACCATAAACCTGTACACACGGCTGTGACTGAGTGACCATAAATATGTACACACGGGTGTGACTGAGTGAACATAAGTATGTACACACGGGTAGAACTGAGTGAACATAAATCTGTATACACGGGTGTGACTGAGTGACCATAAATCTGTACACACGGGTGTGACTGAGTGAACATAAGTCTGTACACACGGGTATAACTGAGTGAGCATAAATCTGTACACACGGGTGTGACTGAGTGACCATAAATCTGTACACACGGATATAACTGAGTGACCATAAATCTGTACACACGGGTGTGACTGAGTGACCATAAATCTGTACACACCGGTGTGACTGAGTGAAAATAAGTCTGTACACACGGGTATAACTGAGTGACCATAAATCTGTACACACGGGTGTGACTGAGTGACCATAAATCTGTACACACGGGTATAACTGAGTGAACATAAATCTGTATACATGGGTCTGACTGAGTGACCATAAATCTGAACACACGGGTGTGACTGAGTGAACATAAGTCTGTACACATGGGTATAACTGAGTGACCATAAATCTGTACACCCGTGTGTCACTGAGTGACCATAAATCTGTACACCTGTGTGTGACTGAGTGACCATAAATCTGTACACACGGGTGTGTCTGAGTGACCATAAATCTGTACACATGGGTATAACTGAGTTAACATAAATCTGTACACACGGGTGTGACTGAATGACCATAAATCTGTATACACGGGTGTGACTGAGTGACCGTTAATCTGTACACAAGGGTGTAACTGAGTGACCATAAGTCTGTACACACGGGTATAACTGAGTGACCATAAATCTGTACACACGGGTGAGACTGAGTGACCATAAATCTGTACACACGGGTATAAATGAGTGACCATAAATCTGTACACACGGGTGTGACTGAGTGACCATAAATCTGTACACACGGGTGTGACTGAATGACCATAAATCTGTTTACATAGGTGTGACTGAGTGACCATAACTTTGTACACACGGGTGTGACTGAGTGACCATAAATCTGTACACACGTGTATAACTGAGTGACCATAAATCTGTATACACGGGTGTGACTGATTGCCCATAAATCTGTACACAAGGGTGTGACTGAGTGACCATAAATCTGTACACACGGGTGTGTCTGAGTGACCATAAATCTGTACACACGGGTATAACTGAGTTAACATAAATCTGTACACACGGGTGTGACTGAATGACCATAAATCTGTATACACGGGTGTGACTGAGTGACCGTAAATCTGTACACACGGGTGTAACTGAGTGACCATAAGTATGTACACACGGGTATAACTGAGTGACCATAAATCTGTACACACGGGTGTGACGGAGTGACCATAAATCTGTACACACGGGTATAACTGAGTGACCATAAATCTGTACACACGGGTGTGACTGAGTGACCATAAATCTGTACACACGGCTGTGACTGAGTGACCATAAATATGTACACACGGGTGTGACTGAGTGAACATAAGTCTGTACACACGGGTATAACTGACTGAACATAAATCTGTACACACGGGTGTGACTGAGTGAACATAAGTCTGTACACACGGGTATGACTGAGTGAACATAAATATGTATACACGGATATAACTGAGTGACCATAAATCTGTATACACTGGTGTGACTGAGGGACCATAAGTCTGTACACACGGGTATAACTGAGTGACCATAAATCTGTACACACGGGTGTGACTGAGTGACCATAAATCTGTACACACGGGTATAACTGAGTGACCATAAATCTGTACACACGGGTGTGACTGAGTGACAATAAATCTGTACACACGGGTATAACTGAGTGACCATAAATCTGTACACACGGCTGTGACTGAGTGACCATAAATCTGTACACATGGGTGTGATTGAATGACCATAAATCTGTACACACGGGTATAAATGAGTGACGATAAATCTGTATACACGGGTGTGAATGAGTGACCATAAATCTGTACACACGGGTGTGACTGATTGCCCATAAGTCTGTACACACGGGTATAACTGAGTGACCATAAACCTGTACACACGGCTGTGACTGAGTGACCATAAATATGTACACACGGGTGTGACTGAGTGAACATAAGTATGTACACACGGGTAGAACTGAGTGAACATAAATCTGTATACACGGGTGTGACTGAGTGACCATAAATCTGTACACACGGGTGTGACTGAGTGAACATAAGTCTGTACACACGGGTATAACTGAGTGAGCATAAATCTGTACACACGGGTGTGACTGAGTGACCATAAATCTGTACACACGGATATAACTGAGTGACCATAAATCTGTACACACGGGTGTGACTGAGTGACCATAAATCTGTACACACCGGTGTGACTGAGTGAAAATAAGTCTGTACACACGGGTATAACTGAGTGACCATAAATCTGTACACACGGGTGTGACTGAGTGACCATAAATCTGTACACACGGGTATAACTGAGTGAACATAAATCTGTATACATGGGTCTGACTGAGTGACCATAAATCTGAACACACGGGTGTGACTGAGTGAACATAAGTCTGTACACATGGGTATAACTGAGTGACCATAAATCTGTACACCCGTGTGTCACTGAGTGACCATAAATCTGTACACCTGTGTGTGACTGAGTGACCATAAATCTGTACACACGGGTGTGTCTGAGTGACCATAAATCTGTACACATGGGTATAACTGAGTTAACATAAATCTGTACACACGGGTGTGACTGAATGACCATAAATCTGTATACACGGGTGTGACTGAGTGACCGTTAATCTGTACACAAGGGTGTAACTGAGTGACCATAAGTCTGTACACACGGGTATAACTGAGTGACCATAAATCTGTACACACGGGTGAGACTGAGTGACCATAAATCTGTACACACGGGTATAAATGAGTGACCATAAATCTGTACACACGGGTGTGACTGAGTGACCATAAATCTGTACACACGGGTGTGACTGAATGACCATAAATCTGTTTACATAGGTGTGACTGAGTGACCATAAATATGTACACACGGGTGTGACTGAGTGACCATAAATCTGTATACACGGGTGTGAATGAGTGACCATAAATCTGTACACACGGGTATAACTGAGTGACCATAAATCTGTATACACGGGTGTGATTGAATGACCATAAATCTGTACACACGGGGGTGACTGAGTGACCATAAATCTGTATACAAGGGTGTGAATGAGTGACCATAAATCTGTACACACGAGTATGACTGAGTGACCATAAATCTGTATACACGGGTGTGACTGATTGCCCATAAGTCTGTAGACACGGGTATAACTGAGTGACCATAAATCTGTACACACGGCTGTGACTGAGTGACCATAAATATGTACACACGGGTGTGACTGAGTGAACATAAGTATGTACACACGGGTAGAACTGTGTGAACTTAGATCTGTATACACGGGTGTAACTGAGTGACCATAAATCTGTACACACGGGTGTGACTGAGTGAACATAAGTCTGTACACACGGGTATAACTGAGTGAGCATAAATCTGTACACACTGGTGTGACTGAGTGACCATAAATCTGTACACACGGATATAACTGAGTGACCATAAATCTGTACACACGGGTGTGACTGAGTGACCATAAATCTGTACACACGAGTATGACTGAGTGACCATAAATCTGTATACACGGGTGTGACTGATTGCCCATAAGTCTGTAGACACGGGTATAACTGAGTGACCATAAATCTGTACACACGGGTGTGACTGAGTGACCATAAATCTGTACACACCGGTGTGACTGAGTGAAAATAAGTCTGTACACACGGGTATAACTGAGTGACCATAAATCTGTACACACGGGTGTGACTGAGTGACCATAAATCTGTACACACGGGTATAACTGAGTGAACATAAATCTGTATACATGGGTCTGACTGAGTGACCATAAATCTGAACACACGGGTGTGACTGAGTGAACATAAGTCTGTACACATGGGTATAACTGAGTGACCATAAATCTGTACACCCGTGTGTCACTGAGTGACCATAAATCTGTACACCTGTGTGTGACTGAGTGACCATAAATCTGTACACACGGGTGTGTCTGAGTGACCATAAATCTGTACACACGGGTATAACTGAGTTAACATAAATCTGTACACACGGGTGTGACTGAATGACCATAAATCTGTATACACGGGTGTGACTGAGTGACCGTAAATCTGTACACACGGGTGTAACTGAGTGACCATAAGTATGTACACACGGGTATAACTGAGTGACCATAAATCTGTACACACGGGTGTGACTGAGTGACCATAAATCTGTACACACGGGTATAACTGAGTGACCATAAATCTGTACACACGGGTGTGACTGAGTGACCATAAGTCTGTACACACGGGTATAACTGAGTGAGCATAAATCTGTACACACGGGTGTGACTGAGTGACCATAAATCTGTACACACGGATATAACTGAGTGACCATAAATCTGTACACACGGGTGTGACTGAGTGACCATAAATCTGTACACACCGGTGTGACTGAGTGAAAATAAGTCTGTACACACGGGTATAACTGAGTGACCATAAATCTGTACACACGGGTGTGACTGAGTGACCATAAATCTGTACACACGGGTATAACTGAGTGAACATAAATCTGTATACATGGATCTGACTGAGTGACCATAAATCTGAACACACGGGTGTGACTGAGTGAACATAAGTCTGTACACACGGGTATAACTGAGTGACCATAAATCTGTACACCTGTGTGTGACTGAGTGACCATAAATCTGTACACACGGGTGTGTCTGAGTGACCATAAATCTGTACACACGGGTATAACTGAGTTAACATAAATCTGTACACATGGGTATAAATGAGTGACGATAAATCTGTATACACGGGTGTGAATGAGTGACCATAAATCTGTACACACGGGTGTGACTGATTGCCCATAAGTCTGTACACACGGGTATAACTGAGTGACCATAAACCTGTACACACGGCTGTGACTGAGTGACCATAAATATGTACACACGGGTGTGACTGAGTGAACATAAGTATGTACACACGGGTAGAACTGAGTGAACATAAATCTGTATACACGGGTGTGACTGAGTGACCATAAATCTGTACACACGGGTGTGACTGAGTGAACATAAGTCTGTACACACGGGTATAACTGAGTGAGCATAAATCTGTACACACGGGTGTGACTGAGTGACCATAAATCTGTACACACGGATATAACTGAGTGACCATAAATCTGTACACACGGGTGTGACTGAGTGACCATAAATCTGTACACACCGGTGTGACTGAGTGAAAATAAGTCTGTACACACGGGTATAACTGAGTGACCATAAATCTGTACACACGGGTGTGACTGAGTGACCATAAATCTGTACACACGGGTATAACTGAGTGAACATAAATCTGTATACATGGGTCTGACTGAGTGACCATAAATCTGAACACACGGGTGTGACTGAGTGAACATAAGTCTGTACACATGGGTATAACTGAGTGACCATAAATCTGTACACCCGTGTGTCACTGAGTGACCATAAATCTGTACACCTGTGTGTGACTGAGTGACCATAAATCTGTACACACGGGTGTGTCTGAGTGACCATAAATCTGTACACATGGGTATAACTGAGTTAACATAAATCTGTACACACGGGTGTGACTGAATGACCATAAATCTGTATACACGGGTGTGACTGAGTGACCGTTAATCTGTACACAAGGGTGTAACTGAGTGACCATAAGTCTGTACACACGGGTATAACTGAGTGACCATAAATCTGTACACACGGGTGAGACTGAGTGACCATAAATCTGTACACACGGGTATAAATGAGTGACCATAAATCTGTACACACGGGTGTGACTGAGTGACCATAAATCTGTACACACGGGTGTGACTGAATGACCATAAATCTGTTTACATAGGTGTGACTGAGTGACCATAACTTTGTACACACGGGTGTGACTGAGTGACCATAAATCTGTACACACGTGTATAACTGAGTGACCATAAATCTGTATACACGGGTGTGACTGATTGCCCATAAATCTGTACACAAGGGTGTGACTGAGTGACCATAAATCTGTACACACGGGTGTGTCTGAGTGACCATAAATCTGTACACACGGGTATAACTGAGTTAACATAAATCTGTACACACGGGTGTGACTGAATGACCATAAATCTGTATACACGGGTGTGACTGAGTGACCGTAAATCTGTACACACGGGTGTAACTGAGTGACCATAAGTATGTACACACGGGTATAACTGAGTGACCATAAATCTGTACACACGGGTGTGACGGAGTGACCATAAATCTGTACACACGGGTATAACTGAGTGACCATAAATCTGTACACACGGGTGTGACTGAGTGACCATAAATCTGTACACACGGCTGTGACTGAGTGACCATAAATATGTACACACGGGTGTGACTGAGTGAACATAAGTCTGTACACACGGGTATAACTGACTGAACATAAATCTGTACACACGGGTGTGACTGAGTGAACATAAGTCTGTACACACGGGTATGACTGAGTGAACATAAATATGTATACACGGATATAACTGAGTGACCATAAATCTGTATACACTGGTGTGACTGAGGGACCATAAGTCTGTACACACGGGTATAACTGAGTGACCATAAATCTGTACACACGGGTGTGACTGAGTGACCATAAATCTGTACACACGGGTATAACTGAGTGACCATAAATCTGTACACACGGGTGTGACTGAGTGACAATAAATCTGTACACACGGGTATAACTGAGTGACCATAAATCTGTACACACGGCTGTGACTGAGTGACCATAAATCTGTACACATGGGTGTGATTGAATGACCATAAATCTGTACACACGGGTATAAATGAGTGACGATAAATCTGTATACACGGGTGTGAATGAGTGACCATAAATCTGTACACACGGGTGTGACTGATTGCCCATAAGTCTGTACACACGGGTATAACTGAGTGACCATAAACCTGTACACACGGCTGTGACTGAGTGACCATAAATATGTACACACGGGTGTGACTGAGTGAACATAAGTATGTACACACGGGTAGAACTGAGTGAACATAAATCTGTATACACGGGTGTGACTGAGTGACCATAAATCTGTACACACGGGTGTGACTGAGTGAACATAAGTCTGTACACACGGGTATAACTGAGTGAGCATAAATCTGTACACACGGGTGTGACTGAGTGACCATAAATCTGTACACACGGATATAACTGAGTGACCATAAATCTGTACACACGGGTGTGACTGAGTGACCATAAATCTGTACACACCGGTGTGACTGAGTGAAAATAAGTCTGTACACACGGGTATAACTGAGTGACCATAAATCTGTACACACGGGTGTGACTGAGTGACCATAAATCTGTACACACGGGTATAACTGAGTGAACATAAATCTGTATACATGGGTCTGACTGAGTGACCATAAATCTGAACACACGGGTGTGACTGAGTGAACATAAGTCTGTACACATGGGTATAACTGAGTGACCATAAATCTGTACACCCGTGTGTCACTGAGTGACCATAAATCTGTACACCTGTGTGTGACTGAGTGACCATAAATCTGTACACACGGGTGTGTCTGAGTGACCATAAATCTGTACACATGGGTATAACTGAGTTAACATAAATCTGTACACACGGGTGTGACTGAATGACCATAAATCTGTATACACGGGTGTGACTGAGTGACCGTTAATCTGTACACAAGGGTGTAACTGAGTGACCATAAGTCTGTACACACGGGTATAACTGAGTGACCATAAATCTGTACACACGGGTGAGACTGAGTGACCATAAATCTGTACACACGGGTATAAATGAGTGACCATAAATCTGTACACACGGGTGTGACTGAGTGACCATAAATCTGTACACACGGGTGTGACTGAATGACCATAAATCTGTTTACATAGGTGTGACTGAGTGACCATAACTTTGTACACACGGGTGTGACTGAGTGACCATAAATCTGTACACACGTGTATAACTGAGTGACCATAAATCTGTATACACGGGTGTGACTGATTGCCCATAAATCTGTACACAAGGGTGTGACTGAGTGACCATAAATCTGTACACACGGCTGTGACTGAGTGACCATAAATATGTACACACGGGTGTGACTGAGTGACCATAAATCTGTATACACGGGTGTGAATGAGTGACCATAAATCTGTACACACGGGTATAACTGAGTGACCATAAATCTGTATACACGGGTGTGATTGAATGACCATAAATCTGTACACACGGGGGTGACTGAGTGACCATAAATCTGTATACAAGGGTGTGAATGAGTGACCATAAATCTGTACACACGAGTATGACTGAGTGACCATAAATCTGTATACACGGGTGTGACTGATTGCCCATAAGTCTGTAGACACGGGTATAACTGAGTGACCATAAATCTGTACACACGGCTGTGACTGAGTGACCATAAATATGTACACACGGGTGTGACTGAGTGAACATAAGTATGTACACACGGGTAGAACTGTGTGAACTTAGATCTGTATACACGGGTGTAACTGAGTGACCATAAATCTGTACACACGGGTGTGACTGAGTGAACATAAGTCTGTACACACGGGTATAACTGAGTGAGCATAAATCTGTACACACTGGTGTGACTGAGTGACCATAAATCTGTACACACGGATATAACTGAGTGACCATAAATCTGTACACACGGGTGTGACTGAGTGACCATAAATCTGTACACACGAGTATGACTGAGTGACCATAAATCTGTATACACGGGTGTGACTGATTGCCCATAAGTCTGTAGACACGGGTATAACTGAGTGACCATAAATCTGTACACACGGCTGTGACTGAGTGACCATAAATATGTACACACGGGTGTGACTGAGTGAACATAAGTATGTACACACGGGTAGAACTGTGTGAACATAAATCTGTATACACGGGTGTAACTGAGTGACCATAAATCTGTACACACGGGTGTGACTGAGTGAACATAAGTCTGTACACACGGGTATAACTGAGTGAGCATAAATCTGTACACACGGGTGTGACTGAGTGACCATAAATCTGTACACACGGATATAACTGAGTGACCATAAATCTGTACACACGGGTGTGACTGAGTGACCATAAATCTGTACACACCGGTGTGACTGAGTGAAAATATGTCTGTACACACGGGTATAACTGAGTGACCATAAATCTGTACACACGGGTGTGACTGAGTGACCATAAATCTGTACACACGGGTATAACTGAGTGAACATAAATCTGTATACATGGGTCTGACTGAGTGACCATAAATCTGAACACACGGGTGTGACTGAGTGAACATAAGTCTGTACACATGGGTATAACTGAGTGACCATAAATCTGTACACCCGTGTGTCACTGAGTGACCATAAATCTGTACACCTGTGTGTGACTGAGTGACCATAAATCTGTACACACGGGTGTGTCTGAGTGACCATAAATCTGTACACACGGGTATAACTGAGTTAACATAAATCTGTACACACGGGTGTGACTGAATGACCATAAATCTGTATACACGGGTGTGACTGAGTGACCGTAAATCTGTACACACGGGTGTAACTGAGTGACCATAAGTATGTACACACGGGTATAACTGAGTGACCATAAATCTGTACACACGGGTGTGACTGAGTGACCATAAATCTGTACACACGGGTATAACTGAGTGACCATAAATCTGTACACACGGGTGTGACTGAGTGACCATAAGTCTGTACACACGGGTATAACTGAGTGAGCATAAATCTGTACACACGGGTGTGACTGAGTGACCATAAATCTGTACACACGGATATAACTGAGTGACCATAAATCTGTACACACGGGTGTGACTGAGTGACCATAAATCTGTACACACCGGTGTGACTGAGTGAAAATAAGTCTGTACACACGGGTATAACTGAGTGACCATAAATCTGTACACACGGGTGTGACTGAGTGACCATAAATCTGTACACACGGGTATAACTGAGTGAACATAAATCTGTATACATGGATCTGACTGAGTGACCATAAATCTGAACACACGGGTGTGACTGAGTGAACATAAGTCTGTACACACTGGTATAACTGAGTGACCATAAATCTGTACACCTGTGTGTGACTGAGTGACCATAAATCTGTACACACGGGTGTGTCTGAGTGACCATAAATCTGTACACACGGGTATAACTGAGTTAACATAAATCTGTACACAGGGGTGTGACTGAATGACCATAAATCTGTATACACGGGTGTGACTGAGTGACCGTAAATCTGTACACACGGGTGTAACTGAGTGACCATAAGTCTGTACACACGGGTATAACTGAGTGACCATAAATCTGTACACACGGGTGTGACTGAGTGACCATAAATCTGTACACACGGGTATAACTGAATGACCATAAATCTGTACACACGGGTGTGACTGAGTGACCATAAATCTGTACACACGGGTATGACTGAATGACCATAAATCTGTTTACATAGGTGTGACTGAGTGACCATAACTTTGTACACACGGGTGTGACTGAGTGACCATAAATCTGTACACACGTGTATAACTGAGTGACCATAAATCTGTATACACGGGTGTGACTGAGTGACCATAAATCTGTACACACGGCTGTGACTGAGTGACCATAAATTTGTACACACGGGTGTGACTGAGTGAACATAAGTCTGTACACACGGGTATAACTGACTGAACATAAATCTGTACACACGGGTGTGACTGAGTGAACATAAGTCTGTACACACAGGTATGACTGAGTGAACATAAATATGTATACACGGATATAACTGAGTGACCATAAATCTGTATACACTGGTGTGACTGAGGGACCATAAGTCTGTACACACGGGCATAACTGAGTGACCATAAATCTGTACACACGCGTGTGACTGAGTGACCATAAATCTGTACACACGGGTATAACTGAGTGACCATAAATCTGTACACACGGGTGTGACTGAGTGACCATAAATCTGTACACACGGGTATAACTGAGTGACCATAAATCTGTATACACGGGTGTGACTGAGTGACCATAAATCTGTACACACGGGTGTGATTGAATGACCATAAATCTGTTCACACGGGTGTGACTGAGTGACCATAAATCTGTATACACGGGTGTGAATGAGTGACCATAAATCTGTACACACGGGTATAACTGAGTGATCATAAATCTGTATACACGGGTGTGATTGAATGACCATAAATCTGTACACACGGGGGTGACTGAGTGACCATAAATCTGTATACACGGGTGTGAATGAGTGACCATAAATCTGTACACACGAGTATGACTGAGTGACCATAAATCTGTATACACGGGTGTGACTGATTGCCCATAAGTCTGTAGACACGGGTATAACTGAGTGACCATAAATCTGTACACACGGCTGTGACTGAGTGACCATAAATATGTACACACGGGTGTGACTGAGTGAACATAAGTATGTACACACGGGTAGAACTGTGTGAACATAAATCTGTATACACGGGTGTAACTGAGTGACCATAAATCTGTACACACGGGTGTGACTGAGTGAACATAAGTCTGTACACACGGGTATAACTGAGTGAGCATAAATCTGTACACACGGGTGTGACTGAGTGACCATAAATCTGTACACACGGATATAACTGAGTGACCATAAATCTGTACACACGGGTGTGACTGAGTGACCATAAATCTGTACACACCGGTGTGACTGAGTGAAAATAAGTCTGTACACACGGGTATAACTGAGTGACCATAAATCTGTACACACGGGTGTGACTGAGTGACCATAAATCTGTACACACGGGTATAACTGAGTGAACATAAATCTGTATACATGGGTCTGACTGAGTGACCATAAATCTGAACACACGGGTGTGACTGAGTGAACATAAGTCTGTACACATGGGTATAACTGAGTGACCATAAATCTGTACACCCGTGTGTCACTGAGTGACCATAAATCTGTACACCTGTGTGTGACTGAGTGACCATAAATCTGTACACACGGGTGTGTCTGAGTGACCATAAATCTGTACACACGGGTATAACTGAGTTAACATAAATCTGTACACACGGGTGTGACTGAATGACCATAAATCTGTATACACGGGTGTGACTGAGTGACCGTAAATCTGTACACACGGGTGTAACTGAGTGACCATAAGTATGTACACACGGGTATAACTGAGTGACCATAAATCTGTACACACGGGTGTGACTGAGTGACCATAAATCTGTACACACGGGTATAACTGAGTGACCATAAATCTGTACACACGGGTGTGACTGAGTGACCATAAATCTGTACACACGGCTGTGACTGAGTGACCATAAATATGTACACACGGGTGTGACTGAGTGAACATAAGTCTGTACACACGGGTATAACTGACTGAACATAAATCTGTACACACGGGTGTGACTGAGTGAACATAAGTCTGTACACACGGGTATGACTGAGTGAACATAAATATGTATACACGGATATAACTGAGTGACCATAAATCTGTATACACTGGTGTGACTGAGGGACCATAAGTCTGTACACACGGGTATAACTGAGTGACCATAAATCTGTACACACGGGTGTGACTGAGTGACCATAAATCTGTACACACGGGTATAACTGAGTGACCATAAATCTGTACACACGGGTGTGACTGAGTGACAATAAATCTGTACACACGGGTATAACTGAGTGACCATAAATCTGTACACACGGCTGTGACTGAGTGACAATAAATCTGTACACATGGGTGTGATTGAATGACCATAAATCTGTACACACGGGTATAAATGAGTGACGATAAATCTGTATACACGGGTGTGAATGAGTGACCATAAATCTGTACACACGGGTGTGACTGATTGCCCATAAGTCTGTACACACGGGTATAACTGAGTGACCATAAACCTGTACACACGGCTGTGACTGAGTGACCATAAATATGTACACACGGGTGTGACTGAGTGAACATAAGTATGTACACACGGGTAGAACTGAGTGAACATAAATCTGTATACACGGGTGTGACTGAGTGACCATAAATCTGTACACACGGGTGTGACTGAGTGAACATAAGTCTGTACACACGGGTATAACTGAGTGAGCATAAATCTGTACACACGGGTGTGACTGAGTGACCATAAATCTGTACACACGGATATAACTGAGTGACCATAAATCTGTACACACGGGTGTGACTGAGTGACCATAAATCTGTACACACCGGTGTGACTGAGTGAAAATAAGTCTGTACACACGGGTATAACTGAGTGACCATAAATCTGTACACACGGGTGTGACTGAGTGACCATAAATCTGTACACACGGGTATAACTGAGTGAACATAAATCTGTATACATGGGTCTGACTGAGTGACCATAAATCTGAACACACGGGTGTGACTGAGTGAACATAAGTCTGTACACATGGGTATAACTGAGTGACCATAAATCTGTACACCCGTGTGTCACTGAGTGACCATAAATCTGTACACCTGTGTGTGACTGAGTGACCATAAATCTGTACACACGGGTGTGTCTGAGTGACCATAAATCTGTACACATGGGTATAACTGAGTTAACATAAATCTGTACACACGGGTGTGACTGAATGACCATAAATCTGTATACACGGGTGTGACTGAGTGACCGTTAATCTGTACACAAGGGTGTAACTGAGTGACCATAAGTCTGTACACACGGGTATAACTGAGTGACCATAAATCTGTACACACGGGTGAGACTGAGTGACCATAAATCTGTACACACGGGTATAAATGAGTGACCATAAATCTGTACACACGGGTGTGACTGAGTGACCATAAATCTGTACACACGGGTGTGACTGAATGACCATAAATCTGTTTACATAGGTGTGACTGAGTGACCATAACTTTGTACACACGGGTGTGACTGAGTGACCATAAATCTGTACACACGTGTATAACTGAGTGACCATAAATCTGTATACACGGGTGTGACTGATTGCCCATAAATCTGTACACAAGGGTGTGACTGAGTGACCATAAATCTGTACACACGGGTGTGTCTGAGTGACCATAAATCTGTACACACGGGTATAACTGAGTTAACATAAATCTGTACACACGGGTGTGACTGAATGACCATAAATCTGTATACACGGGTGTGACTGAGTGACCGTAAATCTGTACACACGGGTGTAACTGAGTGACCATAAGTATGTACACACGGGTATAACTGAGTGACCATAAATCTGTACACACGGGTGTGACTGAGTGACCATAAATCTGTACACACGGGTATAACTGAGTGACCATAAATCTGTACGCACGGGTGTGACTGAGTGACCATAAATCTGTACACACGGCTGTGACTGAGTGACCATAAATATGTACACACGGGTGTGACTGAGTGAACATAAGTCTGTACACACGGGTATAACTGACTGAACATAAATCTGTACACACGGGTGTGACTGAGTGAACATAAGTCTGTACACACGGGTATGACTGAGTGAACATAAATATGTATACACGGATATAACTGAGTGACCATAAATCTGTATACACTGGTGTGACTGAGGGACCATAAGTCTGTACACACGGGTATAACTGAGTGACCATAAATCTGTACACACGGGTGTGACTGAGTGACCATAAATCTGTACACACGGGTATAACTGAGTGACCATAAATCTGTACACACGGGTGTGACTGAGTGACAATAAATCTGTACACACGGGTATAACTGAGTGACCATAAATCTGTACACACGGCTGTGACTGAGTGACAATAAATCTGTACACATGGGTGTGATTGAATGACCATAAATCTGTACACACGGGTATAAATGAGTGACGATAAATCTGTATACACGGGTGTGAATGAGTGACCATAAATCTGTACACACGGGTGTGACTGATTGCCCATAAGTCTGTACACACGGGTATAACTGAGTGACCATAAACCTGTACACACGGCTGTGACTGAGTGACCATAAATATGTACACACGGGTGTGACTGAGTGAACATAAGTATGTACACACGGGTAGAACTGAGTGAACATAAATCTGTATACACGGGTGTGACTGAGTGACCATAAATCTGTACACACGGGTGTGACTGAGTGAACATAAGTCTGTACACACGGGTATAACTGAGTGAGCATAAATCTGTACACACGGGTGTGACTGAGTGACCATAAATCTGTACACACGGATATAACTGAGTGACCATAAATCTGTACACACGGGTGTGACTGAGTGACCATAAATCTGTACACACCGGTGTGACTGAGTGAAAATAAGTCTGTACACACGGGTATAACTGAGTGACCATAAATCTGTACACACGGGTGTGACTGAGTGACCATAAATCTGTACACACGGGTATAACTGAGTGAACATAAATCTGTATACATGGGTCTGACTGAGTGACCATAAATCTGAACACACGGGTGTGACTGAGTGAACATAAGTCTGTACACATGGGTATAACTGAGTGACCATAAATCTGTACACCCGTGTGTCACTGAGTGACCATAAATCTGTACACCTGTGTGTGACTGAGTGACCATAAATCTGTACACACGGGTGTGTCTGAGTGACCATAAATCTGTACACATGGGTATAACTGAGTTAACATAAATCTGTACACACGGGTGTGACTGAATGACCATAAATCTGTATACACGGGTGTGACTGAGTGACCGTTAATCTGTACACAAGGGTGTAACTGAGTGACCATAAGTCTGTACACACGGGTATAACTGAGTGACCATAAATCTGTACACACGGGTGAGACTGAGTGACCATAAATCTGTACACACGGGTATAAATGAGTGACCATAAATCTGTACACACGGGTGTGACTGAGTGACCATAAATCTGTACACACGGGTGTGACTGAATGACCATAAATCTGTTTACATAGGTGTGACTGAGTGACCATAACTTTGTACACACGGGTGTGACTGAGTGACCATAAATCTGTACACACGTGTATAACTGAGTGACCATAAATCTGTATACACGGGTGTGACTGATTGCCCATAAATCTGTACACAAGGGTGTGACTGAGTGACCATAAATCTGTACACACGGCTGTGACTGAGTGACCATAAATATGTACACACGGGTGTGACTGAGTGACCATAAATCTGTATACACGGGTGTGAATGAGTGACCATAAATCTGTACACACGGGTATAACTGAGTGACCATAAATCTGTATACACGGGTGTGATTGAATGACCATAAATCTGTACACACGGGGGTGACTGAGTGACCATAAATCTGTATACAAGGGTGTGAATGAGTGACCATAAATCTGTACACACGAGTATGACTGAGTGACCATAAATCTGTATACACGGGTGTGACTGATTGCCCATAAGTCTGTAGACACGGGTATAACTGAGTGACCATAAATCTGTACACACGGCTGTGACTGAGTGACCATAAATATGTACACACGGGTGTGACTGAGTGAACATAAGTATGTACACACGGGTAGAACTGTGTCAACTTAGATCTGTATACACGGGTGTAACTGAGTGACCATAAATCTGTACACACGGGTGTGACTGAGTGAACATAAGTCTGTACACACGGGTATAACTGAGTGAGCATAAATCTGTACACACTGGTGTGACTGAGTGACCATAAATCTGTACACACGGATATAACTGAGTGACCATAAATCTGTACACACGGGTGTGACTGAGTGACCATAAATCTGTACACACCGGTGTGACTGAGTGAAAATAAGTCTGTACACACGGGTATAACTGAGTGACCATAAATCTGTACATACGGGTGTGACTGAGTGACCATAAATCTGTACACACGGGTATAACTGAGTGAACATAAATCTGTATACATGGGTCTGACTGAGTGACCATAAATCTGAACACACGGGTGTGACTGAGTGAACATAAGTCTGTACACATGTGTATAACTGAGTGACCATAAATCTGTACACCCGTGTGTCACTGAGTGACCATAAATCTGTACACCTGTGTGTGACTGAGTGACCATAAATCTGTACACACGGGTGTGTCTGAGTGACCATAAATCTGTACACACGGGTATAACTGAGTTAACATAAATCTGTACACACGGGTGTGACTGAATGACCATAAATCTGTATACACGGGTGTAACTGAGTGACCGTAAATTTGTACACACGGGTGTAACTGAGTGACCATAAGTCTGTACACACGGGTATAACTGAGTGACCATAAATCTGTACACACGGGTGTGACTGAGTGACCATAAATCTGTACACACGGGTATAACTGAGTGACCATAAATCTGTACACACGGGTGTGACTGAGTGACCATAAATCTGTACACACGGCTGTGACTGAGTGACCATAAATATGTACACACGGGTGTGACTGAGTGAACATAAGTCTGTACACACGGGTATAACTGACTGAACATAAATCTGTACACACGGGTGTGACTGAGTGAACATAAGTCTGTACACACGGGTATGACTGAGTGAACATAAATATGTATACACGGATATAACTGAGTGACCATAAATCTGTATACACTGGTGTGACTGAGGGACCATAAGTCTGTACACACGGGTGTGACTGAGTGACCATAAATCTGTACACACGGGTATAACTGAGTGACCATAAATCTGTACACACGGGTGTTACTGAGTGACCATAAATCTGTAGACACGGGTATAACTGAGTGACCATAAATCTGTACACACGTGTATAACTGAGTGACCATAAATCTGTATAAACGGGTGTGAATGAGTGACCATAAATCTGTACACACGAGTATGACTGAGTGACCATAAATCTGTATACGCGGGTGTGACTGATTGCCCATAAGTCTGTACACACGGGTATAACTGAGTGACCATAAACCTGTACACACGGCTGTGACTGAGTGAACATAAGTATGTACACACGGGTAGAACTGAGTGAACATAAATCTGTATACACGGGTGTGACTGAGTGACCATAAATCTGTACACACGGGTGTGACTGAGTGAACATAAGTCTGTACACACGGGTATAACTGAGTGAGCATAAATCTGTACACACGGGTGTGCCTGAGTGACCATAAATCTGTACACACGGATATAACTGAGTGACCATAAATCTGTACACACGGGTGTGACTGAGTGACCATAAATCTGTACACACCGGTGTGACTGAGTGAAAATAAGTCTGTACACACGGGTATAACTGAGTGACCATAAATCTGTACACACGGGTGTGACTGAGTGACCATAAATCTGTACACACGGGTATAACTGAGTGAACATAAATCTGTATACATGGGTCTGACTGAGTGACCATAAATCTGAACACACGGGTGTGACTGAGTGAACATAAGTCTGTACACACTGGTATAACTGAGTGACCATAAATCTGTACAACTGTGTGTGACTGAGTGACCATAAATCTGTACACACGGGTGTGTCTGAGTGACCATAAATCTGTACACACGGGTATAACTGAGTTAACATAAATCTGTACACAGGGGTGTGACTGAATGACCATAAGTCTGTACACACGGGTTTAACTGAGTGACCATAAATCTGTACACACGGGTGTGACTGAGTGACCATAAATCTGTACACACGGGTATAACTGAGTGACCATAAATCTGTACACACGGGTGTGACTGAGTGACCATAAATCTGTACACACGGGTGTGACTGAATGACCATAAATCTGTTTACATAGGTGTGACTGAGTGACCATAACTTTGTACACACGGGTGTGACTGAGTGACCATAAATCTGTACACACGTGTATAACTGAGTGACCATAAATCTGTATACACGGGTGTGACTGATTGCCCATAAGTCTGTAGACACGGGTATAACTGAGTGACCATAAATCTGTACACACGGCTGTGACTGAGTGACCATAAATATGTACACACGGGTGTGACTGAGTGAACATAAGTATGTACACACGGGTAGAACTGTGTGAACTTAGATCTGTATACACGGGTGTAACTGAGTGACCATAAATCTGTACACACGGGTGTGACTGAGTGAACATAAGTCTGTACACACGGGTATAACTGAGTGAGCATAAATCTGTACACACCGGTGTGACTGAGTGACCATAAATCTGTACACACGGATATAACTGAGTGACCATAAATCTGTACACACGGGTGTGACTGAGTGACCATAAATCTGTACACACCGGTGTGACTGAGTGAAAATAAGTCTGTACACACGGGTATAACTGAGTGACCATAAATCTGTACACACGGGTGTGACTGAGTGACCATAAATCTGTACACACGGGTATAACTGAGTGAACATAAATCTGTATACATGGGTCTGACTGAGTGACCATAAATCTGAACACACGGGTGTGACTGAGTGAACATAAGTCTGTACACATGTGTATAACTGAGTGACCATAAATCTGTACACCCGTGTGTCACTGAGTGACCATAAATCTGTACACCTGTGTGTGACTGAGTGACCATAAATCTGTACACACGGGTGTGTCTGAGTGACCATAAATCTGTACACACGGGTATAACTGAGTTAACATAAATCTGTACACACGGGTGTGACTGAATGACCATAAATCTGTATACACGGGTGTAACTGAGTGACCGTAAATTTGTACACACGGGTGTAACTGAGTGACCATAAGTCTGTACACACGGGTATAACTGAGTGACCATAAATCTGTACACACGGGTGTGACTGAGTGACCATAAATCTGTACACACGGGTATAACTGAGTGACCATAAATCTGTACACACGGGTGTGACTGAGTGACCATAAATCTGTACACACGGCTGTGACTGAGTGACCATAAATATGTACACACGGGTGTGACTGAGTGAACATAAGTCTGTACACACGGGTATAACTGACTGAACATAAATCTGTACACACGGGTGTGACTGAGTGAACATAAGTCTGTACACACGGGTATGACTGAGTGAACATGAATATGTATACACGGATATAACTGAGTGACCATAAATCTGTATACACTGGTGTGACTGAGGGACCATAAGTCTGTACACACGGGTATAACTGAGTGACCATAAATCTGTACACACGGGTGTGACTGAGTGACCATAAATCTGTAGACACGGGTATAACTGAGTGACCATAAATCTGTACACACGTGTATAACTGAGTGACCATAAATCTGTATAAACGGGTGTGAATGAGTGACCATAAATCTGTACACACGAGTATGACTGAGTGACCATAAATCTGTATACGCGGGTGTGACTGATTGCCCATAAGTCTGTACACACGGGTATAACTGAGTGACCATAAACCTGTACACACGGCTGTGACTGAGTGAACATAAGTATGTACACACGGGTAGAACTGAGTGAACATAAATCTGTATACACGGGTGTGACTGAGTGACCATAAATCTGTACACACGGGTGTGACTGAGTGAACATAAGTCTGTACACACGGGTATAACTGAGTGAGCATAAATCTGTACACACGGGTGTGCCTGAGTGACCATAAATCTGTACACACGGATATAACTGAGTGACCATAAATCTGTACACACGGGTGTGACTGAGTGACCATAAATCTGTACACACCGGTGTGACTGAGTGAAAATAAGTCTGTACACACGGGTATAACTGAGTGACCATAAATCTGTACACACGGGTGTGACTGAGTGACCATAAATCTGTACACACGGGTATAACTGAGTGAACATAAATCTGTATACATGGGTCTGACTGAGTGACCATAAATCTGTACACACGGGTATAACTGAGTGAACATAAATCTGTATACATGGGTCTGACTGAGTGACCATAAATCTGAACACACGGGTGTGACTGAGTGAACATAAGTCTGTACACACTGGTATAACTGAGTGACCATAAATCTGTACAACTGTGTGTGACTGAGTGACCATAAATCTGTACACACGGGTGTGTCTGAGTGACCATAAATCTGTACACACGGGTATAACTGAGTTAACATAAATCTGTACACAGGGGTGTGACTGAATGACCATAAGTCTGTACACACGGGTTTAACTGAGTGACCATAAATCTGTACACACGGGTGTGACTGAGTGACCATAAATCTGTACACACGGGTATAACTGAGTGACCATAAATCTGTACACACGGGTGTGACTGAGTGACCATAAATCTGTACACACGGGTGTGACTGAATGACCATAAATCTGTTTACATAGGTGTGACTGAGTGACCATAACTTTGTACACACGGGTGTGACTGAGTGACCATAAATCTGTACACACGTGTATAACTGAGTGACCATAAATCTGTATACACGGGTGTGACTGATTGCCCATAAATCTGTACACAAGGGTGTGACTGAGTGACCATAAATCTGTACACACGGCTGTGACTGAGTGACCATAAATTTGTACACACGGGTGTGACTGAGTGAACATAAGTCTGTACACACGGGTATAACTGACTGAACATAAATCTGTACACACGGGTGTGACTGAGTGAACATAAGTCTGTACACACAGGTATGACTGAGTGAACATAAATATGTATACACGGATATAACTGAGTGACCATAAATCTGTATACACTGGTGTGACTGAGGGACCATAAGTCTGTACACACGGGTATAACTGAGTGACCATAAATCTGTACACACGCGTGTGACTGAGTGACCATAAATCTGTACACACGGGTATAACTGAGTGACCATAAATCTGTACACACGGGTGTGACTGAGTGACCATAAATCTGTACACACGGGTATAACTGAGTGACCATAAATCTGTATACACGGGTGTGACTGAGTGACCATAAATCTGTACACACGGGTGTGATTGAATGACCATAAATCTGTACACACGGGTGTGACTGAGTGACCATAAATCTGTATACACGGGTGTGAATGAGTGACCATAAATCTGTACACACGGGTATAACTGAGTGACCATAAATCTGTATACACGGGTGTGATTGAATGACCATAAATCTGTACACACGGGGGTGACTGAGTGACCATAAATCTGTATACACGGGTGTGAATGAGTGACCATAACTCTGTACACACGAGTATGACTGAGTGACCATAAATCTGTATACACGGGTGTGACTGATTGCCCATAAGTCTGTAGACACGGGTATAACTGAGTGACCATAAATCTGTACACACGGCTGTGACTGAGTGACCATAAATATGTACACACGGGTGTGACTGAGTGAACATAAGTATGTACACACGGGTAGAACTGTGTGAACATAAATCTGTATACACGGGTGTAACTGAGTGACCATAAATCTGTACACACGGGTGTGACTGAGTGAACATAAGTCTGTACACACGGGTATAACTGAGTGAGCATAAATCTGTACACACGGGTGTGACTGAGTGACCATAAATCTGTACACACGGATATAACTGAGTGACCATAAATCTGTACACACGGGTGTGACTGAGTGACCATAAATCTGTACACACCGGTGTGACTGAGTGAAAATAAGTCTGTACACACGGGTATAACTGAGTGACCATAAATCTGTACACACGGGTGTGACTGAGTGACCATAAATCTGTACACCTGTGTGTGACTGAGTGACCATAAATCTGTACACACGGGTGTGTCTGAGTGACCATAAATCTGTACACACGGGTGTGACTGAGTGACCATAAATCTGTACACCTGTGTGTGACTGAGTGACCATAAATCTGTACACACGGGTGTGTCTGAGTGACCATAAATCTGTACACACGGGTATAACTGAGTTAACATAAATCTGTACACACGGGTGTGACTGAATGACCATAAATCTGTACACACGGGTGTGACTGAGTGACCATAAATCTGTACACACGGGTATAACTGAGTGACCATAAATCTGTACACACGGGTGTGACTGAGTGACCATAAATCTGTACACACGGGTGTGACTGAATGACCATAAATCTGTTTACATAGGTGTGACTGAGTGACCATAACTTTGTACACACGGGTGTGACTGAGTGACCATAAATCTGTACACACGTGTATAACTGAGTGACCATAAATCTGTATACACGGGTGTGACTGATTGCCCATAAATCTGTACACAAGGGTGTGACTGAGTGACCATAAATCTGTACACACGGCTGTGACTGAGTGACCATAAATATGTACACACGGGTGTGACTGAGTGAACATAAGTCTGTACACACGGGTATAACTGACTGAACATAAATCTGTACACACGGGTGTGACTGAGTGAACATAAGTCTGTACACACAGGTATGACTGAGTGAACATAAATATGTATACACGGATATAACTGAGTGACCATAAATCTGTATACACTGGTGTGACTGAGGGACCATAAGTCTGTACACTCGGGTATAACTGAGTGACCATAAATCTGTACACACGGGTGTGACTGAGTGACTATAAATCTGTATACACGGGTGTGACTGAGTGACCATAAATCTGTACACACGGGTGTGATTGAATGACCATAAATCTGTACACATGGGTGTGACTGAATGACCATAAATCTGTACACACGGGTATAATGAGTGACCATAAATCTGTACACACGGGTGTGACTGAGTGACCATAAATCTGTACACACGGGTGTGACTGAGTGACCATAAATCTGGACACATGGGTATAAATGAGTGACCATAAATCTGTATACACGGGTGTGACTGAATGACCATAAATCTGTATACACGGGTGTGAATGAGTGACCATAAATCTGTATACACGAGTATGACTGAGTGACCATAAATCTGTATACACGGGTGTGACTGATTGCCCATAAGTCTGTACACACGGGTATAACTGAGTGACCATAAATCTGTACACACGGCTGTGACTGAGTGACCATAAATATGTAAACACGGGTGTGACTGAGTGAACATAAGTATGTACACACGGGTAGAACTGAGTGACCATAAATCTGTATACACTGGTGTGACTGATTGAACATAAGCTTGTACACACGAGTATAACTGAGTGACCATAAATCAGTATACACGGGTGTGACTGAGTGACCATAAGTCTGTACACATGGGTCTAACTGAGTGACCATCAATCTGTACACACGGGTGAGACTGAGTGACCATAAATCTGTACACACGTGTGTGACTGAGTGAACATAAGTATGTACACACGGGTATAACTGAGTGAACATAAATCTGTATACACGGGTGTGACTGAGTCACCATAAATCCGTACACACGGGTATAACTGAGTGAACATAAATCTGTACACACAGGTGTGACTGAGTGACCATAAGTCTGTACACACGGGTCTGACTGAGTGATCATATGTCTGTACACACGGGTCTGACTGAGTGACCATAAATCTGTATACACAGGTATAACTGATTGACAATAAATCTGTATACACGGGTGTGACTGAGTGTCCATAACTCTGTACACACAGGGATGATTCAGTAACCATAAATCTGTACACACAGACATAACTGAGTGACCATAAATCTGTACACACGGGTATAACTGAGTGACCATAAATCTGTACACACGGGTGTGACTGAGTGACCATAAATCTGCACACACGGGTGTGACTGAATGACCATAAATCTGTACACACGGGTATAACTGAGTGACCATAAATCTGTACACACGGGTATAACTGAGTGAACATAAATCTGTACACACGGGTGTGACTGAATGACCATAAGTCTGTACACACGGGTATAACTGAGTGACCATAAATCTGTACACACGGGTGTGACTGAGTAACCATAAATCTGTACACACGGGTACAACTGAGTGACCATAAATCTGTACACACGGGTGTGACTGAGTGAACATAAGTCTGTACACACGGGTGTGACTGAGTGACCAAAAATCTGTACACACGGGTGTGACTGAGTGACCATAAATCTGTACACATGGGTGTGACTGAGTGAACATAGGTCTGTACACACGGGTATAAATGAGTGACCATAAATCTGTACACACGGGTGTGACTGTGTGACCATAAGTCTATACACACGGGTATAAGTGAGTGACCATAAATCTGTACACACGGGTGTGACTGAGTTACCGTAAATCTGTATACACGGATGTGACTGAGTGAACATAAGTCTATACACACGTGTATAACTGAGTGACCATAAATCTGTATACACGGGTGTGACTGATTGCCCATAAATCTGTACACAAGGGTGTGACTGAGTGACCATAAATCTGTACACACGGCTGTGACTGAGTGACCATAAATTTGTACACACGGGTGTGACTGAGTGAACATAAGTCTGTACACACGGGTATAACTGACTGAACATAAATCTGTACACACGGGTGTGACTGAGTGAACATAAGTCTGTATACACGGGTGTGACTGAGTGACCATAAATCTGTACACACGGGTGTGATTGAATGACCATAAATCTGTACACACGGGTGTGACTGAGTGACCATAAATCTGTATACACGGGTGTGAATGAGTGACCATAAATCTGTACACACGGGTATAACTGAGTGACCATAAATCTGTATACACGGGTGTGATTGAATGACCATAAATCTGTACACACGGGGGTGACTGAGTGACCATAAATCTGTATACACGGGTGTGAATGAGTGACCATAAATCTGTACACACGAGTATGACTGAGTGACCATAAATCTGTATACACGGGTGTGACTGATTGCCCATAAGTCTGTAGACACGGGTATAACTGAGTGACCATAAATCTGTACACACGGCTGTGACTGAGTGACCATAAATATGTACACACGGGTGTGACTGAGTGAACATAAGTATGTACACACGGGTTAGAACTGAGTGAACATAAATCTGTATACACGGGTGTGACTGAGTGACCATAAATCTGTACACACGGGTGTGACTGAGTGAACATAAGTCTGTACACACGGGTATAACTGAGTGAGCATAAATCTGTACACACGGGTGTGACTGAGTGACCATAAATCAGTATACACGGGTGTGACTGAGTGACCATAAGTCTGTACACATGGGTCTAACTGAGTGACCATCAATCTGTACACACGGGTGAGACTGAGTGACCATAAATCTGTACACACGTGTGTGACTGAGTGAACATAAGTATGTACACACGGGTATAACTGAGTGAACATAAATCTGTATACACGGGTGTGACTGAGTCACCATAAATCCGTACACACGGGTATAACTGAGTGAACATAAATCTGTACACACAGGTGTGACTGAGTGACCATAAGTCTGTACACACGGGTCTGACTGAGTGATTATATGTCTGTACACACGGGTCTGACTGAGTGACCATAAATCTGTATACACAGGTATAATTGATTGACAATAAATCTGTATACACGGGTGTGACTGAGTGTCCATAACTCTGTACACACAGGGATGATTCAGTAACCATAAATCTGTACACACAGACATAACTGAGTGACCATAAATCTGTACACACGGGTATAACTGAGTGACCATAAATCTATACACACGGGTGTGACTGAGTGACCATAAATCTGCACACACAGGTATAACTGAGTGAACATAAATCTGTACACACGGGTGTGACTGAATGACCATAAGTCTGTACTCACGGGTATAACTGAGTGACCATAAATCTGTACACACGGGTGTGACTGAGTAACCATAAATCTGTACACACGGGTACAACTGAGTGACCATAAATCTGTACACACGGGTGTGACTGAGTGAACATAAGTCTGTACACACGGGTGTGACTGAGTGACCAAAAATCTGTACACACGGGTGTGACTGAGTGACCATAAATCTGTACACACGGGTGTGACTGAGTGAACATAAGTATGTACACACGGGTAGAACTGAGTGAACATAAATCTGTATACACGGGTGTGACTGAGTGACCATAAATCTGTACACACGGGTGTGACTGAGTGAACATAAGTCTGTACACACGGGTATAACTGAGTGAGCATAAATCTGTACACACGGGTGTGACTGAGTGACCATAAATCAGTATACACGGGTGTGACTGAGTGACCATAAATCTGTACACACGGGTATAACTGAGTGACCATAAATCTGTACACACGGGTGTGACTGAGTGACCATAAATCTGTACACACGGGTATAACTGAGTGAACATAAATCAGTATACACGGGTGTGACTGAGTGACCATAAATCTGTACACACGGGTGTGATTGAATGACCATAAATCTGTACACACGGGTGTGACTGAGTGACCATAAATCTGTATACACGGGTGTGAATGAGTGACCATAAATCTGTACACACGGGTATAACTGAGTGAACATAAATCAGTATACACGGGTGTGACTGAGTGACCATAAATCTGTACACACGGGTGTGATTGAATGACCATAAATCTGTACACACGGGTGTGACTGAGTGACCATAAATCTGTATACACGGGTGTGAATGAGTGACCATAAATCTGTACACACGGGTATAACTGAGTGACCATAAATCTGTATACACGGGTGTGATTGAATGACCATAAATCTGTACACACGGGGGTGACTGAGTGACCATAAATCTGTATACACGGGTGTGAATGAGTGACCATAAATCTGTACACACGAGTATGACTGAGTGACCATAAATCTGTATACACGGGTGTGACTGATTGCCCATAAGTCTGTAGACACGGGTATAACTGAGTGACCATAAATCTGTACACACGGCTGTGACTGAGTGACCATAAATATGTACACACGGGTGTGACTGAGTGAACATAAGTATGTACACACGGGTAGAACTGAGTGAACATAAATCTGTATACACGGGTGTGACTGAGTGACCATAAATCTGTACACACGGGTGTGACTGAGTGAACATAAGTCTGTACACACGGGTATAACTGAGTGAGCATAAATCTGTACACACGGGTGTGACTGAGTGACCATAAATCAGTATACACGGGTGTGACTGAGTGACCATAAGTCTGTACACATGGGTCTAACTGAGTGACCATCAATCTGTACACACGGGTGAGACTGAGTGACCATAAATCTGTACACACGTGTGTGACTGAGTGAACATAAGTATGTACACACGGGTATAACTGAGTGAACATAAATCTGTATACACGGGTGTGACTGAGTCACCATAAATCCGTACACACGGGTATAACTGAGTGAACATAAATCTGTACACACAGGTGTGACTGAGTGACCATAAGTCTGTACACACGGGTCTGACTGAGTGATCATATGTCTGTACACACGGGTCTGACTGAGTGACCATAAATCTGTATACACAGGTATAATTGATTGACAATAAATCTGTATACACGGGTGTGACTGAGTGTCCATAACTCTGTACACACAGGGATGATTCAGTAACCATAAATCTGTACACACAGACATAACTGAGTGACCATAAATCTGTACACACGGGTATAACTGAGTGACCATAAATCTGTACACACGGGTGTGACTGAGTGACCATAAATCTGCACACACAGGTATAACTGAGTGAACATAAATCTGTACACACGGGTGTGACTGAATGACCATAAGTCTGTACTCACGGGTATAACTGAGTGACCATAAATCTGTACACACGGGTGTGACTGAGTAACCATAAATCTGTACACACGGGTACAACTGAGTGACCATAAATCTGTACACACGGGTGTGACTGAGTGAACATAAGTCTGTACACACGGGTGTGACTGAGTGACCAAAAATCTGTACACACGGGTGTGACTGAGTGACCATAAATCTGTACACATGGGTGTGACTGAGTGAACATAGGTCTGTACTCACGGGTATAAATGAGTGACCATAAATCTGTACACACGGGTGTGACTGTGTGACCATAAGTCTATACACACGGGTATAAGTGAGTGACCATAAATCTGTACACACGGGTGTGACTGAGTGACCATAAATCTGTATACACTGGTGTGACTGAGGGACCATAAGTCTGTACACACGGGTATAACTGAGTGACCATAAATCTGTACACACGCGTGTGACTGAGTGACCATAAATCTGTACACACGGGTATAACTGAGTGACCATAAATCTGTACACACGGGTGTGACTGAGTGACCATAAATCTGTACACACGGGTATAACTGAGTGAACATAAATCTGTATACACGGGTGTGACTGAGTGACCATAAATCTGTACACACGGGTGTGATTGAATGACCATAAATCTGTACACACGGGTGTGACTAAGTGACCATAAATCTGTATACACGGGTGTGAATGAGTGACCATAAATCTGTACACACGGGTATAACTGAGTGACCATAAATCTGTATACACGGGTGTGATTGAATGACCATAAATCTGTACACACGGGGGTGACTGAGTGACCATAAATCTGTATACACGGGTGTGAATGAGTGACCATAAATCTGTACACACGAGTATGACTGAGTGACCATAAATCTGTATACATGGGTGTGACTGATTGCCCATAAGTCTGTAGACACGGGTATAACTGAGTGACCATAAATCTGTACACACGGCTGTGACTGAGTGACCATAAATATGTACACACGGGTGTGACTGAGTGAACATAAGTATGTACACACGGGTAGAACTGAGTGAACATAAATCTGTATACACGGGTGTGACTGAGTGACCATAAATCTGTACACACGGGTGTGACTGAGTGAACATAAGTCTGTACACACGGGTAGAACTGAGTGAGCATAAATCTGTACACACGGGTGTGACTGAGTGACCATAAATCTGTACACACCGGTGTGACTGAGTGAAAATAAGTCTGTACACACGGGTATAACTGAGTGACCATAAATCTGTACACACGGGTGTGACTGAGTGACCATAAATCTGTACACACGGGTATAACTGAGTGAACATAAATCTGTATACATGGGTCTGACTGAGTGACCATAAATCTGAACACACGGGTGTGACTGAGTGAACATAAGTCTGTACACATGGGTATAACTGAGTGACCATAAATCTGTACACCCGTGTGTCACTGAGTGACCATAAATCTGTACACCTGTGTGTGACTGAGTGACCATAAATCTGTACACACGGGTGTGTCTGAGTGACCATAAATCTGTACACACGGGTATAACTGAGTTAACATAAATCTGTACACACGGGTGTGACTGAATGACCATAAATCTGTATACACGGGTGTGACTGAGTGACCGTAAATCTGTACACAAGGGTGTAACTGAGTGACCATAAGTCTGTACACACGGGTATAACTGAGTGACCATAAATCTGTACACACGGGTGTGAATGAGTGACCATAAATCTGTACACACGGGTATAACTGAGTGACCATAAATCTGTACACACGGGTGTGACTGAATGACCATAAATCTGTTTACATGGGTGTGACTGAGTGACCATAAATCTGTACACACGGGTGTGACTGAGTGACCATAACTTTGTACACACGGGTGTGACTGAGTGACCATAAATCTGTACAGACGTGTATAACTGAGTGACCATAAATCTGTATACACTGGTGTGACTGATTGCCCATAAATCTGTACACAAGGGAGTGACTGAGTGACCATAAATCTGTACACACGGCTGTGACTGAGTGACCATAAATATGTACACACGGGTGTGACTGAGTGAACATAAGTCTGTACACACGGGTATAACTGACTGAACATAAATCTGTACACACGGGTGTGACTGAGTGAACATAAGTCTGTACACACAGGTATGACTGAGTGAACATAAATATGTATACACGGATACAACTGAGTGACCATAAATCTGTATACACTGGTGTGACTGAGGGACCATAAGTCTGTACACACGGGTATAACTGAGTGACCATATATCTGTACACACGGGTGTGACTGAGTGACCATAAATCTGTACACACGGGTATAATGAGTGACCATAAATCTGTACACACGGGTGTGACTGAGTGACCATAAATCTGTACACACGGGTGTGACTGAGTGACCATAAATCTGGACACATGGGTATAAATGAGTGACCATAAATCTGTATACACGGGTGTGACTGAATGACCATAAATCTGTATACACGAGTATGACTGAGTGACCATAAATCTGTATACACGGGTGTGCCTGATTGCCCATAAGTCTGTACACACGGGTATAACTGAGTGACCATAAACCTGTACACACGGCTGTGACTGAGTGACCATAAATATGTAAACACGGGTGTGACTGAGTGAACATAAGTATGTACACACGGGTAGAACTGAGTGAACATAAATCTGTATACACGGGTGTGACTGAGTGACCATAAATCTGTACACAAGGGTGTGACTGAGTGAACATAAGTCTGTACACACGGGTATAACTGAGTGAGCATAAATCTGTACACACGGGTGTGACTGAGTGACCATAAATCTGTACACACGGCTGTGACTGAGTAACTGTAAATATGTATACACGGGTGTGACTGAGTGACCATAAATCTGTACACACGGGTGTGACTGAGTGACCATAACTCTGTACACAGCGGTGTGACTGAGTGAAAATAAGTCTGTACACACGGGTATAACTGAGTGACCATAAATCTGTACACACGGGTGTGACTGAGTGAACATAAGTCTGTACACACGGGTATAACTGAGTGACCATAAATCTGTATACACGGGTGTGACTGAGTGACCATAAGTCTGTACACATGGGTATAACTGAGTGACCATAAATCTGTACACACGGGTGTGACTGAGTGACCATAAACCTGTACACACGGGTATAACTGAGTGACTATAAATCTGTACACACGGATATAACGGAGTGACCATAAATCTGTACACACGGGTGTGACTGAGTGACCATAAATCTGTATACACTGGTGTGACTGATTGAACATAAGCTTGTACACACGAGTATAACTGAGTGACCATAAATCTGTATACACGGGTGTGACTGAGTGACCATAAGTCTGTACACATGGGTCTAACTGAGTGACCATCAATCTGTACACACGGGTGAGACTGAGTGACCATAAATCTGTACACACGTGTGTGACTGAGTGAACATAAGTATGTACACACGGGTATAACTGAGTGAACATAAATCTGTATACACGGGTGTAACTGAGTCACCATAAATCCGTACACACGGGTATAACTGAGTGAACATAAATCTGTACACACAGGTGTGACTGAGTGACCATAAGTCTGTACACACGGGTCTGACTGAGTGATCATATGTCTGTACACACGGGTCTGACTGAGTGACCATAAATCTGTATACACGGGTGTGACTGAGTGTCCATAACTCTGGACACACGGGTGTAACTGAGTGACCATAAGTCTGTACACACGGGTATAACTGAGTGACCATAAATCTGTACACACGGGTGTGACTGAATGACCATAAATCTGTTTACATGGGTGTGACTGAGTGACCATAACTTTGTACACACGGGTGTGACTGAGTGACCATAAATCTGTACACACGGGTGTGACTGAGTGACCATAAATCTGTACACACGGGTATAACTGAGTGACCATAAATCTGTACACATGGGTGTGACTGAGTGACCATAAATCTGTACACACGGGTGTGACTGAATGACCATAAATCTGTTTACATGGGTGTGACAGAGTGACCATAACTTTGTACACACGGGTGTGACTGAGTGACCATAAATCTGTACACACGTGTATAACTGAGTGACCATAAATCTGTACACACGGGTGTGACTGAATGACCATAAATCTGTTTACATGGGTGTGACAGAGTGACCATAACTTTGTACACACGGGTGTGACTGAGTGACCATAAATCTGTACACACGTGTATAACTGAGTGACCATAAATCTGTACACACGGGTGTGACTGAATGACCATAAATCTGTTTACATGGGTGTGACAGAGTGACCATAACTTTGTACACACGGGTGTGACTGAGTGACCATAAATCTGTACACACGGGTATAACCGAGTGACCATAAATCTGTATACACGGGTGTGACTGATTGCCCATAAATCTGTACACAAGGGTGTGACTGAGTGACCATAAATCTGTACACACGGCTGTGACTGAGTGACCATAAATATGTACACACGGGTATGACTGAGTGACCATAAATCTGTACACACGGGTATAACTGAGTGACCATAAATCTGTACACACGGGTGTGACTGAGTGACCATAAATCTGTACACACGGGTATAACTGAGTGACCATAAATCTGTATACACGGGTGTGACTGAGTGACCATAAATCTGTACACATGGGTATAACTGAGTGACCATAAATCTGTACACACGGGTGTGACTGAGTGACTATAAATCTGTACACACGGGTGTGACTGAGTGACCATAAATCTGTAGACACGGGTGTGACTGAATGACCATAAATCTGTTTACATAGGTGTGACTGAGTGACCATAACTTTGTTCACACGGGTGTGTCTGAGTGACCATAAATCTGTACACACGTGTATAACTGAGTGACCATAAATCTGCATACACGGGTGTGACTGAGTGACCATAAATCTGTACACAACGGTGTGACTGAGTGACCATAAATCTGTACACACGGCTGTGACTGAGTGACCATAACTATGTACACACGGGTGTGACTGAGTGAACATAAGTCTTTACACACGGGTATAACTGACTGAACATAAATCTGTACACACGGGTGTGACTGAGTGAACATAAGTCTGTACACACGGGTATGACTGAGTGAACATAAATATGTATACACGGATATAACTGAGTGACCATAAATCTGTATACACTGGTGTGACTGAGGGACCATAAGTCTGTATACACGGGTATAACTGAGTGACCATAAATCTGTACACACGGGTGTGACTGAGTGACCATAAATCTGTACACCCGTGTGTCACTGAGTGACCATAAATCTGTACACCTGTGTGTGACTGAGTGACCATAAATCTGTACACACGGGTGTGTCTGAGTGACCATAAATCTGTACACACGGGTATAACTGAGTTAACATAAATCTGTACACACGGGTGTGACTGAATGACCATAAATCTGTATACACGGGTGTGACTGAGTGACCGTAAATCTGTACACACGGGTGTAACTGAGTGACCATAAGTCTGTACACACGGGTATAACTGAGTGACCATAAATCTGTACACACGGGTGTGACTGAGTGACCATAAATCTGTACACACGGGTATAACTGAGTGACCATAAATCTGTACACACGGGTGTGACTGAGTGACCATAAATCTGTACACCCGTGTGTCACTGAGTGACCATAAATCTGTACACCTGTGTGTGACTGAGTGACCATAAATCTGTACACACGGGTGTGTCTGAGTGACCATAAATCTGTACACACGGGTATAACTGAGTTAACATAAATCTGTACACACGGGTGTGACTGAATGACCATAAATCTGTATACACGGGTGTGACTGAGTGACCGTAAATCTGTACACACGGGTGTAACTGAGTGACCATAAGTCTGTACACACGGGTATAACTGAGTGACCATAAATCTGTACACACGGGTGTGACTGATTGACCATAAATCTGTACACACGGGTATAACTGAGTGACCATAAATCTGTACACACGGGTGTGACTGAGTGACCATAAATCTGTACACACGGGTGTGACTGAATGTGCATAAATCTGTTTACATAGGTGTGACTGAGTGACCATAACTTTGTACACACGGGTGTGACTGAGTGACCATAAATCTGTACACACGTGTATAACTGAGTGACCATAAATCTGTATACACGGGTGTGACTGATTGCCCATAAATCTGTACACAAGGGTGTGACTGAGTGACCATAAATCTGTACACACGGCTGTGACTGAGTGACCATAAATATGTACACACGGGTGTGACTGAGTGAACATAAGTCTGTACACACGGGTATAACTGACTGAACATAAATCTGTACACACGTGTGTGACTGAGTGAACATAAGTCTGTACACACAGGTATGACTGAGTGAACATAAATATGTATACACGGATATAACTGAGTGAGCATAAATCTGGACACATGGGTATAAATCAGTGACCATAAATCTGTATACACGGGTGTGACTGAATGACCATAAATCTGTATACACGGGTGTGAATGAGTGACCATAAATCTGTATACACGAGTATGACTGAGTGACCATAAATCTGTATACACGGGTGTGACTGATTGCCCATAAGTCTGTACACACGGGTATAACTGAGTGACCATAAATCTGTACACACGGCTGTGACTGAGTGACCATAAATATGTATACACTGGTGTGACTGAGGGACCATAAGTCTGTACACACGGGTATAACTGAGTGACCATAAATCTGTACACACGGGTGTGACTGAGTGACCATAAATCTGTACACACGGGTATAATGAGTGACCATATATCTGTACACACGGGTGTGACTGAGTGACCATAAATCTGTACACACGGGTGTGACTGAGTGACCATAAATCTGGACACATGGGTATAAATGAGTGACCATAAATCTGTATACACGGGTGTGACTGAATGACCATAAATCTGTATACACGGGTGTGAATGAGTGACCATAAATCTGTATACACGAGTATGACTGAGTGACCATAAATCTGTATACACGGGTGTGACTGATTGCCCATAAGTCTGTACACACGGGTATAACTGAGTGACCATAAATCTGTACACACGGCTGTGACTGAGTGACCATAAATATGTACACACGGGTGTGACTGAGTGAACATAAGTATGTACACACGGGTAGAACTGAGTGAACATAAATCTGTATACACGGGTGTGACTGAGTGACCATAAATCTGTACACACGGGTGTGACTGAGTGAACATAAGTCTCTACACACGGGTATAACTGAGTGAGCATAAATCTGTACACACGGGTGTGACTGAGTGACCATAAATCTGTACACACGGATATAACTGAGTGACCATAAATCTGTACACACGGCTGTGACTGAGTAACTATAAATATGTATACACGGGTGTGACTGAGTGACCATAACTCTGTACACAGCGGTGTGACTGAGTGAAAATAAGTCTGTACACACGGGTATAACTGAGTGACCATAAATCTGTACACACGGGTGTGACTGAGTGAACATAAGTCTGTACACACGGGTATAACTGAGTGACCATAAATCTGTATACACGGGTGTGACTGAGTGACCATAAGTCTGTACACATGGGTATAACTGAGTGACCATAAATCTGTACACACGGGTGTGACTGAGTGACCATAAACCTGTACACACGGGTATAACGGAGTGACCATAAATCTGTACACACGGGTGTGACTGAGTGACCATAAATCTGTATACACTGGTGTGACTGATTGAACATAAGCTTGTACACACGAGTATAACTGAGTGACCATAAATCTGTATACACGGGTGTGACTGAGTGACCATAAGTCTGTACACATGGGTCTAACTGAGTGACCATCAATCTGTACACACGGGTGAGACTGAGTGACCATAAATCTGTACACACGTGTGTGACTGAGTGAACATAAGTATGTACACACGGGTATAACTGAGTGAACATAAATCTGTATACACGGGTGTGACTGAGTCACCATAAATCCGTACACACGGGTATAACTGAGTGAACATAAATCTGTACACACAGGTGTGACTGAGTGACCATAAGTCTGTACACACGGGTCTGACTGAGTGACCATAAATCTGTATACACAGGTATAACTGAGTGACAATAAATCTGTATACACGGGTGTGACTGAGTGTCCATAATTCTGGACACACGGGTGTAACTGAGTGAACATAAGTCTGTACACACGGGTATAACTGAGTGACCATAAATCTGTACACACGGGTGTGACTGATTGACCATAAATCTGTACACACGGGTATAACTGAGTGACCATAAATCTGTACACACGGGTGTGACTGAGTGACCATAAATCTGTACACACGGGTGTGACTGAATGACCATAAATCTGTTTACATGGTTGTGACTGAGTGACCATAACTTTGTACACACGGGTGTGACTGAGTGACCATAAATCTGTACACACGGGTGTGACTGAGTGACCATAAATCTGTACACACGGGTATAACTGAGTGACCATAAATCTGTACACATGGGTGTGACTGAGTGACCATAAATCTGTACACACGGGTGTGACTGAATGACCATAAATCTGTTTACATGGGTGTGACTGAGTGACCATAACTTTGTACACACGGGTGTGAATGAGTGACCATAAATCTGTACACACGTGTATAACTGAGTGACCATAAATCTGTATACACGGGTGTGACTGATTGCCCATAAATCTGTACACAAGGCTGTGACTGAGTGACCATAAATCTGTACACACGGCTGTGACTGAGTGACCATAAATATGTACACACGGGTATGACTGAGTGACCATAAATCTGTACACACGGGTATAACTGAGTGACCATAAATCTGTACACACGGGTGTGACTGAGTGACCATAAATCTGTACACACGGGTATAACTGAGTGACCATAAATCTGTATACACGGGTGTGACTGAGTGACCATAAATCTGTACACATGGGTATAACTGAGTGACCATAAATCTGTACACACGGGTGTGACTGAGTGACCATAAATCTGTACACACGGGTGTGACTGAGTGACCATAAATCTGTAGACACGGGTGTGACTGAATGACCATAAATCTGTTTACATAGGTGTGACTGAGTGACCATAACTTTGTTCACACGGCTGTGTCTGAGTGACCATAATTCTGTACACACGTGTATAACTGAGTGACCATAAATCTGTATACACGGGTGTGACTGATTGCCCATAAATCTGTACACAACGGTGTGACTGAGTGACCATAAATCTGTACACACGGCTGTGACTGAGTGACCATAAATATGTACACACGGGTGTGACTGAGTGAACATAAGTCTGTACACACGGGTATAACTGACTGAACATAAATCTGTACACACGGGTGTGACTGAGTGAACATAAGTCTGTACACACAGGTATGACTGAGTGAACATAAATATGTATACACGGATATAACTGAGTGACCATAAATCTGTATACACTGGTGTGACTGAGGGACCATAAGTCTGTACACACGGGTATAACTGAGTGACCATAAATCTGTACACACGGGTGTGACTGAGTGACCATAAATCTGTACACACGGGTATAATGAGTGACCATAAATCTGTACACACGGGTGTGACTGAGTGACCATAAATCTGTACACACGGGTGTGACTGAGTGACCATAAATCTGGACACATGGGTATAAAGGAGTGACCATAAATCTGTATACACGGGTGTGACTGAATGACCATAAATCTGTATACACGGGTGTGAATGAGTGACCATAAATCTGTATACACGAGTATGACTGAGTGACCATAAATCTGTATACACGGGTGTGACTGATTGCCCATAAGTCTGTACACACGGGTATAACTGAGTGACCATAAATCTGTACACACGGCTGTGACTGAGTGACCATAAATATGTAAACACGGGTGTGACTGAGTGAACATAAGTATGTACACACGGGTAGAACTGAGTGAACATAAATCTGTATACACGGGTGTGACTGAGTGAGCATAAATCTGTACACACGGGTGTGACTGAGTGAACATAAATCTGTACACACGGGTGTGACTGAGTGAACATAAGTCTGTACACACGGGTATAACTGAGTGAGCATAAATCTGTACACACGGGTGTGACTGAGTGACCATAAATCTGTACACACGGATATAACTGAGTGACCATAAATCTGTACACAACGGTGTGACTGAGTGACCATAAATCTGTACACACGGCTGTGATTGAGTGACCATAAATATGTACACACGGGTGTGACTGAGTGAACATAAGTCTGTACACACGGGTATAACTGACTGAACATAAATCTGTACACACGGGTGTGACTGAGTGACCATAAATCTGTACACACGGGTGTGACTGAGTGACCATAACTCTGTACACAGCGGTGTGACTGAGTGAAAATAAGTCTGTACACACGGGTATAACTGAGTGACCATAAATCTGTACACACGGGTGTGACTGAGTGAACATAAGTCTGTACACACGGGTATAACTGAGTGACCATAAATCTGTATACACGGGTGTGACTGAGTGACCATAAGTCTGTACACATGGGTATAACTGAGTGACCATAAATCTGTACACACGGGTGTGACTGAGTGACCATAAACCTGTACACACGGGTATAACTGAGTGACTATAAATCTGTACACACGGGTATAACGGAGTGACCATAAATCTGTACACACGGGTGTGACTGAGTGACCATAAATCTGTATACACTGGTGTGACTGATTGAACATAAGCTTGTACACACGAGTATAACTGAGTGACCATAAATCTGTATACACGGGTGTGACTGAGTGACCATAAGTCTGTACACATGGGTCTAACTGAGTGAACATCAATCTGTACACACGGGTGAGACTGAGTGACCATAAATCTGTACACACGTGTGTGACTGAGTGAACATAAGTATGTACACACGGGTATAACTGAGTGAACATAAATCTGTATACACGGGTGTGACAGAGTCACCATAAATCCGTACACACGGGTATAACTGAGTGAACATAAATCTGTACACACAGGTGTGACTGAGTGACCATAAGTCTGTACACACGGGTCTGACTGAGTGATCATATGTCTGTACACACGGGTCTGACTGAGTGACCATAAATCTGTACACACGGGTATAAATGAGTGACCATAAATCTGTATACACGGGTGTGACTGAGTGACCATAAGTCTGTACACACGGGTGAGACTGAGAGACCATAAATCTGTACACACGGGTATAAATGAGTGACCATAAATCTGTACACACAGGTGTGACTGAGTGACCATAAGTCTGTACACACGGGTCTGACTGAGTGACCATAAATCTGTACACACGGGTATAACTGAGTGACCATAAATCTGTACACACGGGTATAAATGAGTGACCATAAATCTGTATAAACGGGTGTGACTGAGTGAACATAAATCTATACATACGGGAATACCAGAGTGAACATAAATCTGTACACACGGGTGTGACTGAGTCACCATAAATCTGTACACACGGGTATAACTGAGTGAACATAAATCTGTATACATGGGTCTGACTGAGTGACCATAAATCTGAACACACGGGTGTGACTGAGTGAACATATGTCTGTACACACGGGTATAACTGAGTGACCATAAATCTGTACACCCGTGTGTGACTGAGTGACCATAAATCTGAACACACGGGTGTGACTGAGTGAACATAAGTCTGTACACACGGGTATAACTGAGTGACAATAAATCTGTATACACGGGTGTGACTGAGTGTCCATAACTCTGGACACACGGGTGTAAATGAGTGACCATAAGTCTGTACACACGGGTATAACTGAGTGACCATAAATCTGTACACACGGGTGTGACTGAGTGACCATAAATCTGTACACACGGTTATAACTGAGTGACCATAAATCTGTACACACGGGTGTGACTGAGTGACCATAAATCTGTACACACGGGTGTGACTGAATGACCATAAATCTGTTTACATGGGTGTGACTGAGTGACCATAACTTTGTACACACGGGTGTGACTGAGTGACCATAAATCTGTACACACGGGTGTGACTGAGTGACCATAAATCTGTACACACGGGTATAACTGAGTGACCATAAATCTGTACACATGGGTGTGACTGAGTGACCATAAATCTGTACACACGGGTGTGACTGAATGACCATAAATCTGTTTACATGGGTGTGACTGAGTGACCATAACTTTGTACACACGGGTGTGACTGAGTGACCATAAATCTGTACACACGTGTATAACTGAGTGACCATAAATCTGTATACACGGGTGTGACTGATTGCCCATAAATCTGTACACAAGGGTGTGACTGAGTGACCATAAATCTGTACACACGGCTGTGACTGAGTGACCATAAATATGTACACACGGGTATGACTGAGTGACCATAAATCTGTACACACGGGTATAACTGAGTGACCATAAATCTGTACACACGGGTGTGACTGAGTGACCATAAATCTGTACACACGGGTATAACTGAGTGACCATAAATCTGTATACACGGTTGTGACTGAGTGACCATAAATCTGTACACATGGGTATAACTGAGTGACCATAAATCTGTACACACGGGTGTGACTGAGTGACCATAAATCTGTACACACGGGTGTGACTGAGTGACCATAAATCTGTAGACACGGGTGTGACTGAATGACCATAAATCTGTTTACATATGTGTGACTGAGTGACCATAACTTTGTTCGCACGGGTGTGTCTGAGTGACCATAATTCTGTACACACGTGTATAACTGAGTGACCATAAATCTGTATACACGGGTGTGACTGATTGCCCATAAATCTGTACACAACGGTGTGACTGAGTGACCATAAATCTGTACACACGGCTGTGACTGAGTGACCATAAATATGTACACACGGGTGTGACTGAGTGAACATAAGTCTTTACACACGGGTATAACTGAGTGACCATAAATCTGTACACACGGGTGTGACTGAGTAACCATAATTCTGTACACACGTGTATAACTGAGTGACCATAAATCTGTATACACGGGTGTGACTGATTGCCCATAAATCTGTACACAACGGTGTGACTGAGTGACCATAAATCTGTACACACGGCTGTGACTGAGTGACCATAAATATGTACACACGGGTGTGACTGAGTGAACATAAGTCTTTACACACGGGTATAACTGAGTGACCATAAATCTGTACACACGGGTGTGACTGAGTGACCATAAATCTGTACACACGGTTATAACTGAGTGACCATAAATCTGTACACACGGGTGTGACTGAGTGACCATAAATCTGTACACACGGGTGTGACTGAATGACCATAAATCTGTTTACATGGGTGTGACTGAGTGACCATAACTTTGTACACACGGGTGTGACTGAGTGACCATAAATCTGTACACACAGGTGTGACTGAGTGACCATAAATCTGTACACACGGGTATAACTGAGTGACCATAAATATGTACACATGGGTGTGACTGAGTGACCATAAATCTGTACACACGGGTGTGACTGAATGACCATAAATCTGTTTACATGGGTGTGACTGAGTGACCATAAATCTGTACACACAGGTGTGACTGAGTGACCATAAATCTGTACACACGGGTATAACTGAGTGACCATAAATATGTACACATGGGTGTGACTGAGTGACCATAAATCTGTACACACGGGTGTGACTGAATGACCATAAATCTGTTTACATGGGTGTGACTGAGTGACCATAACTTTGTACACACGGGTGTGACTGAGTGACCATAAATCTGTACACACGTTTATAACTGAGTGACCATAAATCTGTATACACGGGTGTGACTGATTGCCCATAAATCTGTACACAAGGGTGTGACTGAGTGACCATAAATCTGTACACACGGCTGTGACTGAGTGACCATAAATATGTACACACGGGTATGACTGAGTGACCATAAATCTGTACACACGGGTATAACTGAGTGACCATAAATCTGTACACACGGGTGTGACTGAGTGACCATAAATCTGTACACACGGGTATAACTGAGTGACCATAAATCTGTATACACGGGTGTGACTGAGTGACCATAAATCTGTACACACGGGTGTGACTGAGTGACCATAAATCTGTAGACACGGGTGTGACTGAATGACCATAAATCTGTTTACATGGGTGTGACTGAGTGACCATAACTTTGTTCACACGGGTGTGTCTGAGTGACCATAATTCTGTACACACGTGTATAACTGAGTGACCATAAATCTGTATACACGGGTGTGACTGATTGCCCATAAATCTGTACACAACGGTGTGACTGAGTGACCATAAATCTGTACACACGGCTGTGACTGAGTGACCATAAATATGTACACACGGGTGTGACTGAGTGAACATAAGTCTTTACACACGGGTATAACTGACTGAACATAAATCTGTACACACGGGTGTGACTGAGTGAACATAAGTCTGTACACACGGGTATGACTGAGTGAACATAAATATGTATACACGGATATAACTGAGTGACCATAAATCTGTATACACTGGTGTGACTGAGGGACCATATGTCTGTATACACGGGTATAACTGAGTGACCATAAATCTGTACACACGGGTGTGACTGAGTGACCATAAATCTGTACACACGGGTATAACTGAGTGACCATAAATCTGTACACACGGGTGTGACTGAGTGACCATAAATCTGTACACACGGGTATAACTGAGTAACCATAATTCTGTATACACGGGTGTGACTGAGTGACCATAAATCTGTACACATGGGTATAAATGAGTGACCATAAATCTGTATACACGGGTGTGAATGAGTGACCATAAATCTGTATACACGAGTATGACTGAGTGACCATAAATCTGTATACACGGGTGTGACTGATTGCTCATAAGTCTGTAAACACAGGTATAACTGAGTGACCATAAATCTGTACACACGGCTGTGACTGAGTGACCATAAATATGTACACACGGGTGTGACTGAGTGAACATAAGTATGTACACACGGGTAGAACTGAGTGAACATAAATCTGTATACACGGGTGTGACTGAGTGACCATAAATCTGTACACACGGGTGTGACTGAGTGAACATAAGTCTGTACACATGGGTATAACTGAGTGACCATAAATCTGTACACACGGGTGTGACTGAGTGACCATAAATCTGTACACACGGATATAACTGAGTGACCATAAATCTGTACACACGGCTGTGACTGAGTGACCATAAATATGTACACACGGGTGTGACTGAGTGACCATAAATCTGTACACACGGATATAACTGAGTGACCATAAATCTGTACACACGGCTGTGACTGAGTAACCATAAATATGTATACACGGGTGTGACTGAGTGACCATAAATCTGTACACACGGGTGTGACTGATTGCTCATAAATCTGTACACACCGGTGTGACTGAGTGAACATAAATCTGTACACACGGGTATAACTGACTGACCATAAATCTGTACACATGGGTGTGACTGAGTGAACATAAGTCTGTACACACGGGTATAACTGAGTGACCATAAATCTGTATACACGGGTGTGACTGAGTGACCATAAGTCTGTACACATGGGTATAACTGAGTGACCATAAATCTGTACACATGGGTGAGACTGAGTGACCATAAACCTGTACACACGGGTATAACTGAGTGACTATAAATCTGTACACACGGGTATAACGGAGTGATCATAAATCTGTACACACGGGTGTGACTGAGTGAACATAAATCTGTATACACTGGTGTGACTGATTGAACATAAGCTTGTACACACGAGTAAAACTGAGTGACCATAAATCAGTATACACGGGTGTGACTGAGTGACCATAAGTCTGTACACATGGGTCTAACTGAGTGACCATCAATCTGTACACACGGGTGAGACTGAGTGACCATAAATCTGTACACACGTGTGTGACTGAGTGAACATAAGTATGTACACACGGGTATAACTGAGTGAACATAAATCTGTATACACGGGTGTGACTGAGTCACCATAAATCTGTACACACGGGTATAACTGAGTGAACATAAATCTGTACACACAGGTGTGACTGAGTGACCATAAGTCTGTACACACGGGTCTGACTGAGTGATCATATGTCTGTACACACGGGTCTGACTGAGTGACCATAAATCTGTATACACAGGTATAACTGATTGACAATAATTCTGTATACACGGGTGTGACTGAGTGTCCATAACTCTGTACACACAGGGATGATTCAGTAACCATAAATCTGTACACACAGACATAACTGAGTGACCATAAATCTGTACACACGGGTGTGACTGAGTGACCATAAATCTGCACACACAGGTATAACTGAGTGAACATAAATCTGTACACACGGGTGTGACTGAATGACCATAAGTCTGTACACACGGGTATAACTGAGTGACCATAAATCTGTATACACGGGTGTGACTGAGTGACCATAAATCTGTACACACGGCTCTGACTGAGTGAACATAAGTCTGTACACACGGGTGTGACTGAGTGACCAAAAATCTGTACACACGGATGTGACTGAGTGACCATAAATCTGTACACATGGGTGTGACTGAGTCACCATAAATCTGTACACACGGGTATAACTGAGTGAACATAAATCTGTATACATGGGTCTGACTGAGTGACCATAAATCTGAACACACGGGTGTGACTGAGTGAACATATGTCTGTACACACGGGTATAACTGAGTGACCATAAATCTGTACACCCGTGTGTGACTGAGTGACCATAAATCTGAACACACGGGTGTGACTGAGTGAACATAAGTCTGTACACACGGGTATAACTGAGTGACAATAAATCTGTATACACGGGTGTGACTGAGTGTCCATAACTCTGGACACACGGGTGTAAATGAGTGACCATAAGTCTGTACACACGGGTATAACTGAGTGACCATAAATCTGTACACACGGGTGTGACTGAGTGACCATAAATCTGTACACACGGTTATAACTGAGTGACCATAAATCTGTACACACGGGTGTGACTGAGTGACCATAAATCTGTACACACGGGTGTGACTGAATGACCATAAATCTGTTTACATGGGTGTGACTGAGTGACCATAACTTTGTACACACGGGTGTGACTGAGTGACCATAAATCTGTACACACGGGTGTGACTGAGTGACCATAAATCTGTACACACGGGTATAACTGAGTGACCATAAATCTGTACACATGGGTGTGACTGAGTGACCATAAATCTGTACACACGGGTGTGACTGAATGACCATAAATCTGTTTACATGGGTGTGACTGAGTGACCATAACTTTGTACACACGGGTGTGACTGAGTGACCATAAATCTGTACACACGTGTATAACTGAGTGACCATAAATCTGTATACACGGGTGTGACTGATTGCCCATAAATCTGTACACAAGGGTGTGACTGAGTGACCATAAATCTGTACACACGGCTGTGACTGAGTGACCATAAATATGTACACACGGGTATGACTGAGTGACCATAAATCTGTACACACGGGTATAACTGAGTGACCAAAATCTGTACACACGGGTGTGACTGAGTGACCATAAATCTGTACACACGGGTATAACTGAGTGACCATAAATCTGTATACACGGTTGTGACTGAGTGACCATAAATCTGTACACATGGGTATAACTGAGTGACCATAAATCTGTACACACGGGTGTGACTGAGTGACCATAAATCTGTACACACGGGTGTGACTGAGTGACCATAAATCTGTAGACACGGGTGTGACTGAATGACCATAAATCTGTTTACATATGTGTGACTGAGTGACCATAACTTTGTTCGCACGGGTGTGTCTGAGTGACCATAATTCTGTACACACGTGTATAACTGAGTGACCATAAATCTGTATACACGGGTGTGACTGATTGCCCATAAATCTGTACACAACGGTGTGACTGAGTGACCATAAATCTGTACACACGGCTGTGACTGAGTGACCATAAATATGTACACACGGGTGTGACTGAGTGAACATAAGTCTTTACACACGGGTATAACTGAGTGACCATAAATCTGTACACACGGGTGTGACTGAGTGACCATAAATCTGTACACACGGTTATAACTGAGTGACCATAAATCTGTACACACGGGTGTGACTGAGTGACCATAAATCTGTACACACGGGTGTGACTGAATGACCATAAATCTGTTTACATGGGTGTGACTGAGTGACCATAACTTTGTACACACGGGTGTGACTGAGTGACCATAAATCTGTACACACGGGTGTGACTGAGTGACCATAAATCTGTACACACGGGTATAACTGAGTGACCATAAATATGTACACATGGGTGTGACTGAGTGACCATAAATCTGTACACACGGGTGTGACTGAATGACCATAAATCTGTTTACATGGGTGTGACTGAGTGACCATAACTTTGTACACACGGGTGTGACTGAGTGACCATAAATCTGTACACACGTGTATAACTGAGTGACCATAAATCTGTATACACGGGTGTGACTGATTGCCCATAAATCTGTACACAAGGGTGTGACTGAGTGACCATAAATCTGTACACACGGCTGTGACTGAGTGACCATAAATATGTACACACGGGTATGACTGAGTGACCATAAATCTGTACACACGGGTATAACTGAGTGATCATAAATCTGTACACACGGGTGTGACTGAGTGACCATAAATCTGTACACACGGGTATAACTGAGTGACCATAAATCTGTATACACGGGTGTGACTGAGTGACCATAAATCTGTACACACGGGTGTGACTGAGTGACCATAAATCTGTAGACACGGGTGTGACTGAATGACCATAAATCTGTTTACATGGGTGTGACTGAGTGACCATAACTTTGTTCACACGGGTGTGTCTGAGTGACCATAATTCTGTACACACGTGTATAACTGAGTGACCATAAATCTGTATACACGGGTGTGACTGATTGCCCATAAATCTGTACACAACGGTGTGACTGAGTGACCATAAATCTGTACACACGGCTGTGACTGAGTGACCATAAATATGTACACACGGGTGTGACTGAGTGAACATAAGTCTTTACACACGGGTATAACTGACTGAACATAAATCTGTACACACGGGTGTGACTGAGTGAACATAAGTCTGTACACACAGGTATGACTGAGTGACCATAAATCTGTATACACTGGTGTGACTGAGGGACCATATGTCTGTATACACGGGTATAACTGAGTGACCATAAATCTGTACACACGGGTGTGACTGAGTGACCATAAATCTGTACACACGGGTATAACTGAGTGACCATAAATCTGTACACACGGGTGTGACTGAGTGACCATAAATCTGTACACACGGGTATAACTGAGTAACCATAATTCTGTATACACGGGTGTGACTGAGTGACCATAAATCTGTACACATGGGTATAAATGAGTGACCATAAATCTGTATACACGGGTGTGAATGAGTGACCATAAATCTGTATACACGAGTATGACTGAGTGACCATAAATCTGTATACACGGGTGTGACTGATTGCTCATAAGTCTGTAAACACAGGTATAACTGAGTGACCATAAATCTGTACACACGGCTGTGACTGAGTGACCATAAATATGTACACACGGGTGTGACTGAGTGAACATAAGTATGTACACACGGGTAGAACTGAGTGAACATAAATCTGTATACACGGGTGTGACTGAGTGACCATAAATCTGTACACACGGGTGTGACTGAGTGAACATAAGTCTGTACACATGGGTATAACTGAGTGACCATAAATCTGTACACACGGGTGTGACTGAGTGACCATAAATCTGTACACACGGATATAACTGAGTGACCATAAATCTGTACACACGGCTGTGACTGAGTGACCATAAATATGTACACACGGGTGTGACTGAGTGACCATAAATCTGTACACACGGATATAACTGAGTGACCATAAATCTGTACACACGGCTGTGACTGAGTAACCATAAATATGTATACACGGGTGTGACTGAGTGACCATAAATCTGTACACACGGGTGTGACTGATTGCTCATAAATCTGTACACACCGGTGTGACTGAGTGAACATAAATCTGTACACACGGGTATAACTGACTGACCATAAATCTGTACACATGGGTGTGACTGAGTGAACATAAGTCTGTACACACGGGTATAACTGAGTGACCATAAATCTGTATACACGGGTGTGACTGAGTGACCATAAGTCTGTACACATGGGTATAACTGAGTGACCATAAATCTGTACACATGGGTGAGACTGAGAGACCATAAACCTGTACACACGGGTATAACTGAGTGATCATAAATCTGTACACACGGGTGTGACTGAATGACCATAAACCTGTGCACACGGGTATAACTGAGTGACTATAAATCTGTACACACGGGTATAACGGAGTGACCATAAATCTGTACACACGGGTGTGACTGAGTGACCATAAATCTGTATACACTGGTGTGACTGATTGAACATAAGCTTGTACACACGAGTAAAACTGAGTGACCATAAATCAGTATACACGGGTGTGACTGAGTGACCATAAGTCTGTACACATGGGTCTAACTGAGTGACCATCAATCTGTACACACGGGTGAGACTGAGTGACCATAAATCTGTACACACGTGTGTGACTGAGTGAACATAAGTATGTACACACGGGTATAACTGAGTGAACATAAATCTGTATACACGGGTGTGACTGAGTCACCATAAATCCGTACACACGGGTATAACTGAGTGAACATAAATCTGTACACACAGGTGTGACTGAGTGACCATAAGTCTGTACACACGGGTCTGACTGAGTGATCATATGTCTGTACACACGGGTCTGACTGAGTGACCATAAATCTGTATACACAGGTATAACTGATTGACAATAATTCTGTATACACGGGTGTGACTGAGTGTCCATAACTCTGTACACACAGGGATGATTCAGTAACCATAAATCTGTACACACAGACATAACTGAGTGACCATAAAGCTGTACACACGGGTGTGACTGAGTGACCATAAATCTGCACACACAGGTATAACTGAGTGAACATAAATCTGTACACACGGGTGTGACTGAATGACCATAAGTCTGTACACACGGGTATAACTGAGTGACCATAAATCTGTACACACGGGTGTGACTGAGTAACCATAAATCTGTACACACGGGTACAACTGAGTGACCATAAATCTGTACACACGGGTCTGACTGAGTGAACATAAGTCTGTACACACGGGTGTGACTGAGTGACCAAAAATCTGTACACACGGATGTGACTGAGTGACCATAAATCTGTACACATGGGTGTGACTGAGTGAACATAGGTCTGTACACACGGGTATAAATGAGTGACCATAAATCTGTACACACGGGTGTGACTGAGTGAACGTAAGTCTATACTTACGGGAATAACAGAGTGAACATAAATCTGTACACACGGGTGTGACTGAGTGACCATAAATCTGTACACACGGGTGTGACTGAGTGAACATATGTCTGTACACACGGGTATAACTGAGTGACCATAAATCTGTACACCCGTGTGTGACTGAGTGACCATAAATCTGTACACACGAGTGTGTCTGAGTGACCATAAATCTGTACACACGGGTATAACTGAGTGAACATAAATCTGTACACACGGATGTGACTGAATGACCATAAATCTGTATACACGGGTGTGACTGAGTGACCATAAATCTGTACACACGGGTGTGACTGAGTGACCATAAATCTGTACACACGGGTGTGACTGAATGACCATAAATCTGTTTACATGGGTGTGACTGAGTGACCATAAATCTGTACACACGTGTATAACTGGGTGACCATAAATCTGTACACACGGGTGTGACTGAATGACCATAAATCTGTTTACATGGGTGTGACTGAGTGACCATAAATCTGTACACACGTGTATAACTGGGTGACCATAAATCTGTACACACGGGTGTGACTGAGAGACCATAAGTCTGTACACACGGCTATAACTGAGTGACCATAAATCTGTACACACGGGTGTGACTGAGTAACCAAAAATCTGTACACACGGATACTGTACACAGTGGTGTGGGTATACAGTCGGGGGGGGCTCCAGTGGTGTGGGTATACAGTCGGTGGGGGCTCCAGTGGTGTGGGTATACAGTCGGGGGGGGCTCCAGTGTTGTGGGTATACAGTCGGGGGGGGGCTCCAGTCGTGTGGGTATACAGTCGGGGGGGCTCCAGTGGTGTGGGTATACAGTCGTGGGGCTCCAGTGGTGTGGGTATACAGTCGGTGGGGGCTCCAGTGGTGTGGGTATACAGTCGGGGGGGCTCCAGTTGTGTGCGTATACGGTCTGGGGGGGCTCCAGTGGTGTGGGTATACAGTCGGAGGGGCTCCAGTGGTGTGGGTATACAGTTGGGGGGGTGGGCTCCAGTGGTGTGGGTATACAGTCGGGGGGGCTCCAGTGGTGTGTTTATACAGTCGGGGGGGCTCCTGTGGCGTGGGTATACAGTCGGGGGGGCTCCAGTGGTGTGGGTATACAGTCGGGAGGGGGGGCTCCAGTGGTGTGGGTATACTGTTGGGGTGGCTCCAGTAGTGTGCGTATACAGTCGGGGGGGCTCCAGTGGTGTGGGTATACAGTCAGGGGCGGGGGGCTCCAGTGGTGTGGGTATACAGTCAGGGGGGGGCTCCAGTGATGTGCGTATACAGTCGGGGGGGGGTCTCCAGTGGTGTGCGTATACTGTCGGGGGGCTCCAGTGGTGTGTGTATACTGTCGGGGGGGGGGATGCTCCAGTGGTGTGTGTATACTGTCCGGGGGCTCCAGTGGTGTGGGTATACAGTCGGGGGGCTCCAGTGGTGTGGGTATACAGTCGGTGGGGGCTCCAGTGGTGTGGGTATACTGTCGGGGGGGGGATGCTCCAGTGGTGTGTGTATACTGTCCGGGGGCTCCAGTGGTCTGGGTATACAGTCGGTGGGGGCTCCAGTGGTGTGTGTATACTG